>NC_040033.1:19268893-19277921 GCF_000972845.2 Larimichthys crocea | reverse complement strand
GTAACGCTGGCATCGTGACACGATTAAAAATCGGTAGATGTGACGATTCACCGGTTGACAGAAAAATGAATCGCGATTCTTCTGAATGCGAGAGAAGCAGGATTGTTCTTTTTCTTACGTTATCTTATAAAGTCACTGGTTGGTGATTCATTTGTTCAACGTCAGACGTGGCCTGTGTTGAAAAAATCGATTTCCGATCTGAATCGATTGCATATTAATCGAGAAGAACACTCAAGGAAAACTCTACAACTACCAGCAACTTCTGTACGTTCTCTTAAAATAACAACCAAAAAAATGGTTTGAATAAACACTAACCCGAATCGAGATCAGATCGTATGAATCGAGTCTTGAGAATCGGAATCGAATCGATTCTTGGAATTTGAATCGATACCCAGCCCTAGTCAGACGTCAAGTCACGTGACTCACGTCACTACGTAGGTACGGAGCACAGAGCGAGGGAAGACATGGCGACGGTAAAGTTGAAACAAGACAGCAGCAGTTTGAAATCAGCTTGTGGAGCATTTTGGATTCAATATATACACAAATACAACCGTGAGAAACGGACAAAACCAAAACAGCATGGAAATATAGAGAGGACTGCAACATGCAGCGGCAACACGAGCAACATGTAGTGGCAACACGAGCAACACGCAGCGGCAACACGAGCAACACGCAGCGGCAACACGAGCAACACGCAGCGGCAACACGAGCAACACGCAGCGGCAACACGAGCAACACGCAGCGGCAGATCAGCCACAGTGAGAAGCAAAGTAACGTTACGCCACCTCGAGAGGAAAACTGCAGATCACAGCAGTTAACAGCAGTTTACTGTGAGACTGTTTCTAAAGAAAGGAGATATCTGTCATGTGTTCCTGAGATTTTTTTTCCTACAAATAAAAAGATAATTTTATTTGGTCAGAATTTGTCTGTAGCTCATTTTGATTAAAAAAAAATCGTGAAAAAATCGTATCGTGAACAAAAAATCGTGACTTGAATCGAGTCGTGAGTTGAGTGTATCGTTACATCCGTATATCCTAATTTAACATAAACCTCAGATATGCTCATTAAAGAGTAATGACCAGGCTCTTCTGGAGACCGTTGTGTACACAAATTACATCTTATGCTGACAGATGAAGCAACAGTTGGATGCTATGGTTAGCTAGCTGGTTGCAGAAATCTGGACTCTGTTCAAAATGTGAACACAGGACAGGAAGTAGACACCCGAGGAAAGACTCTTTCAACATAAAACAGGAAATACTGATGTTAACGTTTACTGAGCCAATAAATGAACGGAGACGCCGGTTCAATTCTCCATAAGACCCTTTGAAGTTGCTTGAAACAAACAGACGTCATTTTGGATCTCAGGTTTTTAAACTCTGTCTCTTTGCTCAGCTCCAGCTCTGAGGTGGGTTTCATGCACTGTGTGTGTATTTACGGTACATGTGTGTCCGTGCGCGTAGGCGTCCATATGTGTATGCGTGATGGTGTTCGGTGCCATGGGAACAGGCATATGGTGATGATCACACGCCAAGAAGAAGGTCAGTCCCAAAGAGCCGGAAAGAGGAGACGCTTCTGTCACGTTAAGTTTTTTAAATGAACCCTCAACGTGCCATACCAGCAAACCAGCACAGCAGGATCACGTCCATCCGCCGCAGGTCCAGATATATATTGGACGGAAATGTCACATGGCCTGTTGTTATTTAGGATGGAGGGCCAGACCATCAGACATTTCTCAGCTTCACAGAGAGTCTGTCACTGCAACATGTCGGACCTTAGAGTCCAGATTATTGTCAGATATTTTGTCTTTTTGTTTTTAATTTTGGCAGCCGTTAATCTTTGCTGTCAGTCTTTGAGTGGAATCTTGATTAGAGCTGAAATCAATGGACAGAAATATCGACAGACCTTCTCTGGATGTTGGATTTTCTGTTTGATATAAATGTAACAGAGACAAAACAAGGCGACGTTACTCTGAGAACATCTTGACCTATGAAATACAGTCAGCAAGAAGATGTCCTGAAATATTTACTGGAAGATCTTTCTCTTTGCTTGGTAATTGAAATTTGTAGTTGCAAAATGGACACACACACTTTGTCCAATGGAAGGTATCTTAAAGGTCCCATGTGTAGGATTTAGTGGCATCTAGCCATGTAGTTGCTGGTACGAGTGTGATGGAGAAGCTGTGGTCACCATGAAGTGTGGTGGAAGAGGACCCGCGGCGTCTCCTTCCAAGCTCCAAAAACAAAACAAGTTTCAGGTGATTAAACACTGATAAACTATTCTAAATCTGACACACTGGATCTTTAATAGAACCTGGCTTCTTTTCCACTGAGTCTTCTGTGAACATTCATGATCCCCAGAGGATGACTCTTAATGGTTCTGGTGAACCTGCGATCATACCGTCCTCCTGACGGGCCTCCCAGCCTGCACAGTGAAACCTCTTCAGATGATCGTCCTCATACAGACAGATGTTACCTCCTCCTGGCTCAGGACAGTCCAAACTTTTCTGTCCGTTGTTCCCCGTTGGTGGAACGTCCTACCAGCTCCTACAGATCAGGGGCGTCCCTCTCTACCTTCACAAACCTCCTGAAGACCTCCAGCTCTGCAGAGAGGACCTGGTCTGGTCCTGGTCCTTTGTCCGTTGAATCAATTTGTACATTTCTTTGAGTTGTTTTCGTGTTAGTCGAGTCGTGTTTCGCACGCTGTAGATGATCAGTTTGTAGCTTCTCATGATGTCTGCCTGCTTACAGTATCGTTCCCGTTGTTTTACCTTTATTAAAGTGCATGAACGTCTCGTGTCGGTGAGGGTGGTCTCCCTCTGCTGTGAGACATCAGCTCTGCAGAGGACGTCTCTCCGTTTTCTGTTTACGTGACCTTTCCTTCACACACATTATATAAACAAGACAAATAATGGCCGAGCTGCCATGACCTTTACTGAACATATTCATGTTTTTCACAGGAAGAGGATTTTGCGGGCTTTTATTTCAGTCCGTCCAAATGTTCTGTACGATGGGGTGTGATGATCGCCTGCAGGGGTCACTGTCGCTGCTTTGTCAGCTTAAAATGATGCTTCTGCTTACTTTCATGTTCCTGTTAAAGTCCAAATGACCTTCAGATGTGCTTTTACCTGAGAACCAGTTTTGTATATATGTGTGTCTGTGTGTGTGTGTGAGTGTGAGTGTGTGTGTGCGTGTGTCAGTGTCTGTGTGTGTGTGTGTGACCTCAGCACTGCCCTGTCCAGTCCAGAATAATATGACACCAGCAGCAGCAGAGGTAAAAGCTTCATGGATTTAGGAACAATAATCCATTTTGCTGCAATGCCACTGCAATGCAACACCCTTTGTCTTGTTCAGGGATGCTCCCCGAGTGTGTGTGTGTGTGTGTGTGTGTGTGTGTGTGTGTGTGTGAATGGACAAATATTTGAGGGTGACAGATAAAAAGGTAACTGTCGTTTCATGTCAGAGGTTGAATGATGGAACAGAACCAGCTGAGTCTGTTTGTCCATTACTGTGTGTGTGTGTGTGTGTGTGTGTGTGTGTGCGTGTGTGTCCTCACCTCATCTGACCTCCAAGCTGCTGTCTTTTGTTTACCATTAGTTCTGTTTCGCTCTCCTGAGCGAGACTAACGCAGCTCTAATGACATTATTCCCACAACCTGCAGTTCCTCTAACGTCCACCTGAGGCTGGCTCCAGAAGTGAGTCAGTCTCCATAAGTCCCCATGTCCAAATGTCCAACTTCACAGCAGAAATAAACATGTTTACAGCCTGGTACAAAAAACAGTTTTGGTCTCTGTAGCTAATTTCCCCGTTCATGACAACTGTACTGAGGGTGAATTTATATACAACTCACCTGTTCACATTATATTAAGGCTTAAAGTTATGCAGGATTAAGAGCGGGGACGCTTTGACTGACAGGTGGGCGTGGTTACAGGTGGTTTGTTTGAGCAACCAGGCGTCACTCAGCCGCCCACCACAGTGTGAGCTTCAAAACCACTGTACAGAAACCTGTGAGGACGTCATGATGATGATGATGATGATGATGATGATGATGATGATGATGATGATGATGATGATGATGTACCCTGCTAGTTCTATTGCAAACAGAACGTCTGAGAAACTTCCTTCCTGCTAACTGGGTCATGGGACAGTCCAGAATATGTGACGCAGTACGGACACCGTGAAACTCAAAAGGAGTTAATGATTGGGGAAGGTCGAATGCAGTTTATGATGGTGGTGTTTTTGCCTGTTGTCTTCTAGTGCTAAACATTTTTGAAAAATGGAGCTCTGTTGCAAACCAAAGACTTTGCCGTGCTCATTTATCAAATCACCCGTGGAAGCGTTGGCAAGTCGTAGACCCAGATCTGTCAAAGGCAGAGTTAGATTCAGATTGGTTCACTTGCTGGTTGTTTGCCCTTGCAGGCATTGTGCCTGAGATGGTACCTGGTCTTCTCTGAATATCCTTGTTCACATTCACACATCATCCGTACAGAAAATGTTAGACTGCATGTGTGAAACGGGTTCAAGGTCGCCTCCTGTCAACTCTCGGAATCATCTGTGGTATGTTGAAGTGAGTGAACCGTTGATTTCCACACATTATCCATTTAGAGCAGCTCTGTCCACAGGCCAAGCCCCAATGTGCCTGACAGCATCTGAAACGTCTCCCTGGTTCTGAGGAACCACGCTGAGGTCCAAAATAAGGTTCCCCGACCATGTCCTCCAGCTTCTCTGGGTGAATCCGGAGCCATCCTCTGGCCTGATGGGACATATAATCCCTCCGTTGTGTTCCACCTCTGTAGGTCTTTGTTGAGTTGGGCATGCAGTACCTGAACGAGAAGGTTCTCCTCTGACCTCCCTCTAGGTGTGTGAGCTATGTGTGAGGGTCCAAACATGCATCAACTAGTAAATCTTCGTCCTTCCCTTGGGGCACCGACATACTCTCAAACCTTAACACCTGTTTGATATGTTTCTAACGTGCAGGTACTTATCGTAATCTAAAGTCTGTCTCGTGTCTTTGCAGCTCCATGGACCAATCATCATGAGACTTTCCTCGCTCCTTCCTGTCCTACAGTCCCCGCCCCTTCCTCTGCTCCATCGCTGCTGTCTGTCAACGCTCTTAGCCAATGGCAGCGCAGCGTCATGCAGACGCCTCAGCACAGTTGGCCCCACCCCTCAGCCTGTGATTGGTCAGGACTCGGTGGAAGTGTTGGGCTCCTCCTACCCCCGGGATGACTTCACCAACGTCACGCCGAAGATCTTGGCCAAGGTTGGCCGCAATCTCCACAACCAATCCCATCATCCTCTGTGGCTGATCAAGGAGCGAATCAAAGCTCACTTCTACAGGTATGAAACAAAAGGTGGAGTCCTCCACCGTGTCTGCTGGAAATGACCTAAACTTTGACAGCCAGGAGCTCACCAGCACCTGCTTTACCTACTTCTTCTTACATTTCCTTCTGGACATTCCCAGATGTTTTTATTGACCCCATGACCCTCCTCTGTCGTGCTCAATAGAGGAGGATCCATTTAGATTTTAATGAGCCCATAAAGTTTTAGTTCCACGACTGATGAGGACCAGGATGTAGCATTTAGTGCTATAGCTCTTGATTTACCTTTAGTCGAATCCGGGTCCAACTGGGTGGAGACACCTGACCCAGAACTCAACGTATAAAGAATGGACGTCCAGAGACGTATAAAGTACTGGAGTAAAGGAGTGGAGTAGAAGTACAAGTGCTATATCAAAAAACTGACTTGAGTAGAAGTTGAAGTGTTCTTTAAACACCATACTTAAGTAAAAGTACTAAAGTATTCAAAATGTTTTGTACTTAAGTATTGCAAGTAGAAGTATGTAAAAAAAGTACTGAAAGTAAAAGCACAAGTAAAAGTACAAGTACAAGTACTGCTGTTCATATTATTTCAAATATTTATTAAGGCACAACTTCTAATGTTACAGTGTTACAATGTTCATGGTAGAGTTCTGTGATTTCCCATGGTCTGTGAATGCGTCTGAATGAATGCGAGAGCGAGGGGGCGGGGCAGCAGGTGAGAGAGCGCACCTGGGTGCGTCAGGTGTATGACGTACGGCGCACGAGCGAGGTTGATGTGAGACCGTGACTGTTCAGTTGTTTTTTTGGCGTGGTTACGGCCGACAGTCACCGAGTCCTGGAACCAAACCGTTAAATGAAAATAACTGTAATAATAAATATTAAATGCAGGTTTGTTGAATAACGCCTCGTCATTCATCACGCGTCCGGCTGGACGCTACAATAGTAACGAGTAACGATTCAGCACATGAAAAATGTATCGGAGTAAAAGTATTAAATTCATCAAAAATATGTAGTGCAGTAAAAGTAGAAGTTGGGGAAAAAAATAATACTCCAAAAAAGTACAGATACTGCATTTTAGTATTTAAGTAGTTCCACTTCGTTACTATACATCTCTGTGGACGTCTTATGTGTGACGAAGCTCAGTGTGGTGGCTCTGGTTGTCTCCATGTTGGTTAAGGACTCTTCCTTAACGACCTTAACGACCATGAGTCACGTGTCTCTGCAGGCATCAGTGAGCACAGAGGTAAAGACAGACAGTGAATGAATGTTGACCTGACAGACAGTCTTGTTGAAGTGTGTGTGTGAGAGTACACATGTTCTTTTGTTGTGAAATCTGAACTTTAATCTTCACACTGGAGGTGTGAACGTTCACACGGCTCTCTGCTTTAATGTCCAAACATCTCAACGTGCTGCGGATAAAACCCGTTTGTCCTTTTAGATCAGCTGACACTTCCACACGTCGTGGGTATATATCTGTGTTCTTTATTTTCGGAGCACAAACTGCTGACCGGCTCTCTCCGCAGGCTCGGTGTGTCTTCAGGGACGGTGGAGTGTAAAAGTTTGCTGCACTGCACACGGCAGTGAAATACCGTGAAGCTGCTGGTGGCGTTCCACACTGGCCACAATAAAACCAACACACAGCAGCGAGCGCACTAATGCTGCATTAAGAAGTCGCACAGTGTGTTGTCTGACAGTGCTTTATGACTCTGCCATTTCACAGGTCGTGAACTTTGCTCTTTAGAAAAGCCTGAGTGCTCTGACTGAGGACACCCGAGGGCTGCTGGGTAATTTTCAAACTACATGAAAAGTTGATCAACAGCAATAAAATGAATGAAATGCTTTTTCATCCAGAGCGAAGCAGTAACAGCTTCCTTCAGGGAGCGTTCCTGTCACTGACTGACACATTCATCGATTCTTCATGTTGGATTTAATGCTTCACAATAACGGAACAGAAAAACTGATAAACTACGATTAGCCTGAGCAGGACGTTTGAGTCAGTTACTTCATCACACTCGACTCTGTGCACAGGTCCTTGAAACCCTTGAAAGTTTTTGAACATAGATGTAAATATGGGTCATTGTGAGTATCTGTTGTTCAGCTGCTCTCCTCGCCTCTCTGCAGCGCTTACATCACTCGCTGGGGAAACCCCCTCTTCTCCGTCCACGATAACCTGAGCCCCGTGGTGACCGTGGAGCAGAACTTCGACAGGTCAGACCAAAGTGTTCAAATAAACTGAGACGCAGCAGATTCAGATGAAATGATGTCGTGATGACGTTCATGGTGAATTCATGCAGCGGTTTTATGATCTGACCGACAGCTTGCTGATCCCGCCAGACCACCCCAGCAGGAAACGAGGAGATAACTACTACCTGAACAGGTACGTCTGCACGTCTGTCTGCACGTCTGTCTGCACGTCTGTCTGCGCGTCTGCCTGCACGTCTGTCTGCATGTCTGCACGTCTGTCTGCACGTCTGTCTGCGCGTCTGCCTGCACGTCTGTCTGCACGTCTGTCTGCGCGTCTGCCTGCACGTCTGTCTGCATGTCTGCACGTCTGTCTGCACGTCTGTCTGCGCGTCTGCCTGCACGTCTGTCTGCACGTCTGTCTGCGCGTCTGCCTGCACGTCTGTCTGCACGTCTGCACGTCTGTCTGCACGTCTGTCTGCACGTCTGTCTGCACGTCTGTCTGCACGTCTGTCTGCACGTCTGCCTGCACGTCTGTCTGCACGTCTGCACGTCTGTCTGCACGTCTGTCTGCACGTCTGTCTGCACGTCTGTCTGCACGTCTGTCTGCACGTCTGTCTGCACGTCTGTCTGCACGTCTGCACGTCTGTCTGCACGTCTGTCTGCACGTCTGTCTGCACGTCTGTCTGCACGTCTGTCTGCGCGTCTGCCTGCACGTCTGTCTGCATGTCTGCACGTCTGTCTGCACGTCTGTCTGCGCGTCTGCCTGCACGTCTGTCTGCACGTCTGTCTGCGCGTCTGTCTGCACGTCTGTCTGCATGTCTGCACGTCTGTCTGCACGTCTGTCTGCGCGTCTGCCTGCACGTCTGTCTGCACGTCTGTCTGCGCGTCTGTCTGCACGTCTGTCTGCATGTCTGCACGTCTGTCTGCACGTCTGTCTGCGCGTCTGCCTGCACGTCTGTCTGCTCGAAGACTACGTCCAGGTTTTAGACAGTCTCAGCTGCAGGGGACGTCACGGGAAGGAAACTACGTCCAGGTTTTAGACAGTCTGCGGGGACGTCACAGGAGCTACGTCCAGGTTCGTTTTAGACAGTCTGCGGGGACGTCACGGAAACTACGTCCGGTTTTAGACAGTCTGCGGGGACGTCACAGAGACTACGTCCAGGTTTTAGACAGTCTGCGGGGACGTCACGGAGACTACGTCCAGGTTTTAGACAGTCTACGGGGACGTCACGGAGACAACTCCAGGTTTTAGACAGCTACGGGAGTCACGGGACTCCGTCCCGGTTTTAGAGTCTGCGGGGACTCACGGAGACTACGTCAGGTTTTATTATGACAGACGTGCAAGGCACAGACACGTGCCAGACAGACGTGCAGACAGACGTGCAGACAGACGACGTGCAGCAGCGCGACAGACAGACGACGTGCAGACAGACGTGCAGGCCGACGCGCAGACAGACGTGCAGACAGACGTGCAGACATGCAGGACAGACGTGCAGGCAGAGCGCAGACAGACGTGCAGACGGACGT
>NC_040033.1:19265594-19268883 GCF_000972845.2 Larimichthys crocea | reverse complement strand
GACGTCCCCGCAGACTGTCTAAAACCTGGACGTAGTCTCTGTGACGTCCCCACAGACTGTCTAAAACCTGGACGTAGTTTCCGTGACGTCCCCGCAGACTGTCTAAAACCTGGACGTAGTCTCTGAGACGTCCCCACGGACTGTCTAAAACCTGGACGTAGTTTCCGTGACGTGGTCTGACTGGACGTAGTTTGTGTCCTCCATCTTCATCACCTGAACCTTCTTCTTCTTCTTCAGGAAAACGATGCTTCGCGCTCACACCTCCGCCCACCAGAGGGAGCTGGTCAGGTCCGGTCTGGATGCATTCCTTTTGGCCGGAGACGTTTACAGGCGGGACGAGATCGACGCCAGTCACTACCCCGTCTTCCACCAGATGGAAGGAGTCCGACTGTTCTCCAACATCGAGGTAGGACATGAGGTTATGTTACATGGAGGCGTGTTGAGCTGTGATGTGTTGGCGTGATGTCAGAGCGTGTTCTTGGCGTGGTCTTGGCGTGTAGTTGTTCTCGAAGGTGCAGAATGGCGAGGAGCTGTCTCTGTTCGAGGGCGGAGGGCGGAGGACGCCTCAGAAACAGGAAACACACAGTCTGGAGGCCGTCAAGCTGCTGGAGTTCAACCTGAAACACACTCTGACTCGACTCGTCACTCACCTGTTCGGAGCAGGTGAGACTGCCAACCGCCAGGAAGTGACATCATGATGTGTCTCCATGTTAATCAGTGACTTCACTAAAATGGACTCCTCGTCTCCTCTCCTCTCCTCATCTCCTCTCCTCTCCTCATCTCCTCTTCTCTTCTCTTCTTCTTTTTCCTCCTGTCCTGTCTCCTCTCTCCTCTCCTTGTCTCCTTCTCTCCTCTCTTTGTCTCCTCTCCTTGTCTCCTTCTCTTCTCTCCTTGTCTCCTCTCCTTGTCTCCTTCTCTCCTCTCTTTGTCTCCTCTCCTTGTCTCCTTCTCTTCTCTCCTTGTCTCCTCTCCTTGTCTCCTTCTCTTCTCTCCTTGTCTCCTCTCCTTGTCTCCTTCTCTTCTCTCCTTGTCTCCTCTCCTTGTCTCCTTCTCTTCTCTCCTTGTCTCCTCTCCTTGTCTCCTTCTCTCCTCTCCTTGTCTCCTCTCCTTGTCTCCTTCTCTTCTCTCCTTGTCTCCTCTCCTTGTCTCCTTCTCTTCTCTCCTTCTCTCCTCTCTTTGTCTCCTTGTCTCCTTCTCTCCTCTCTTTGTCTCCTTGTCTCCTTCTCTCCTCTCTTTGTCTCCTTGTCTCCTCAGACCTTGAGGTCCGGTGGGTCGACTGTTACTTCCCCTTCACTCATCCGTCCTTTGAGATGGAGGTGCGTTTCCAAGGCGACTGGATGGAGGTGCTGGGCTGTGGAGTGATGGAGCAGGAGCTGCTGAACTCAGGTTAGAGCGCGCACACACACACACACACACACACACACACACACACACACACACGCTCGGTGCAGTGCATCCTGGGAGTTTGAGTCCCCTGTCGTCTGTTCCGGAGCTTTTAACCGGATCGCATGATCTTCATCAGCGGGTGAAGTTTACCTGGTTGTCATGGAGACGACAAGGAAGTGTGTTCTTAAAGGGACAGCGCGGGGAGCTTTAGTTTGTTTGGAACGTTCTGTCAACGCTACAGAAACATTGGGTAACTGTTGAGTATGAGAAGGTTGTCTGAGCGTTGTCTGAGCGTTAGTTATTGGTTTGAATGATGTAGTTAGCGTACTGCTGGTTCTGACCAACGTGACAGTTCCTCCCCTGCCAGAGGGGGGAGCTGCAGGTCAGAGCAGGACGCTCTCACTGCTCACCTGTCTCTACCTCTGCAGGTGTGTGTGTGTGTGTGTGTGTCTGAGTGTGTGTGTGTGTGTGTGGGATACTCATGCTGGTGACAGTTAGCATGAGAGAGAGACGTGTTGTCAGTGTCTCTCTGCCCTTGGCACTGCAGCAATGCTCCTGACACGCTGTGGAGACACCATGCCACACACACACACACACACACACACACACACACACACACACACACACACACACGTGCACTAACACACACACACACACATGCACTAACACACACACACACATGCACACGCCTGCTTCACTCCCTCTTCACACTCTCCTCCTCCTCTTCGTATCCACTGCGGCAGTGTAGCTCCGTTACCTTGGAAACCACTCATTCACACATTCACACACACACACACACATACACACGCACACACACACACACACTAATTTTTCTGGAGCACAGAGCCGGAGAGAAGGAGGCAAGGGAGCGAGAAAGGAAGGAAGAAAAGAAAAGAGACATATTAGGATGGAGGAAAGATGAAACAAGTGTGTGTGTGTGTGTGTGTGTCTTTGTGTGCGTGTGTGTGCGTGTGTGTGTGTGTGTGTGTGTGTGTGTGTGTGTGTGTGTGTGTCTCTGTGTGTGTGTGTGTGTGAGTGTGTGTTATTTAACAGTGTGAAAGCGTGGCAGCCGTCTGTGTTGCCTGCGGCCCGACATGATGAGGGAGAGTTAATGAGGGAATAAGGGATGAGGAAGGGAGGGAAGGAAAGAAGGAGTGTGTGTGTGTGTGTGTGTGTGTGTGTGTGTGTGTGTGT
Source organism: Larimichthys crocea (assembly GCF_000972845.2). Classification (NCBI taxonomy): domain Eukaryota; kingdom Metazoa; phylum Chordata; class Actinopteri; family Sciaenidae; genus Larimichthys; species Larimichthys crocea. Next base: position 19,266,303 of record NC_040033.1, on the reverse strand, counting down.
GTGTGTGTGTGTGTGTGTGTGTGTGTGTGTCCGTGTCCCAGGGGTTTTCCCTCCAGTGTCTGCAGGCAGCATATGGGACTTGGCTCTAATGACCACACCTCCACGCCAAAACCTGATTTACACACACACACACACACACACACACACACACACACACACAAACACTCCTGTCCCATGGGGTGTGTGTGTGTGTCGAGGGCGTAGGCTGAAATCTGATTAAAGTCATGTTGGCGACAATTAACAGCCTCAACCCTGTGTGTGTGTGTGTGTGTGTGTGTGTGTGTGTGTGTGTGTGGAGGGTTCAGGTGCTCTCGCCTTGTTAAGACCCGCCCCCTCCTGACCTCTGACCTCACTGCTGATTGACAGCTCCATCATCCTTCCTTCCTCTCCTCAACCTGTAGCTGTCAATCATCCACCTCTCACTCCTTCATTCATCCTTTAATCCCTCACTCCCAGTGAGGCCAGTAACTGGTGGACAGCTGGTACACACACACACACACACACACACACATCGGGGTAGACAGCTGTGTGTGTGTGTGTCTGCGTGTGTGTGTGTGTGTGTGTGTGTGTGTGTGTGTGTGTGTGTCTCTGGGGTTTGCGAAGGGCAGAACAAACATTTGTTTGTGCAGCGATCCATCTCAGCCCGACTGTTCCTCCATAACAAACAGACCAGAGGAGGAGAGGAGGAGGAAGAGGAGGAGGAGAGGAG
>NC_040033.1:19257882-19265584 GCF_000972845.2 Larimichthys crocea | reverse complement strand
AGGAGGGAGAGGAGGAGAGAGGAGAAGAGGGAGAAGAGGAGAGGAGGAGGAGAGGAGGAGGAAAGGGAGAGGAGGAGAAGAGGAGGCGGAGGAGAGAGGAGAGGGAGAGGAGAGGAGGAGGAGAGGGAGAGGAGAGATGGAGAGGAGAGGAGGAGAGGAGAGGAGGAGGAAGAGGAGAGGAGAGAAGGAGGAGAGGGAGAGGAGAGGAGGAGGAGAGAGGAGGAGAGGAGAGGAGAGAGGAGAACAGCTAACAGACTGAGCTAACATCAGTTAGCAGTTAGCTCGTTAACTCCTTGTTGTTAACTTTAGCATCTGCTAGTTAGCGCTCATCACCAGTCAGCTGTTAGCATTAGCATTAGCATTAGCTGGTATACTGAGTAACTGTCACAGCTTTAACGTTAGCTTCTCAGTCAGCTGTTAGCATTAGCATTAGCATTAGCATTAGCTGGTATACTGAGTAACTGTCACAGCTTTAACGTTAGCGTCTCAGTCAGCTGTTAGCATTAGCATGACAGTAGCTCTGAATTGTCAGTCTGCGCTCAGAGTGTTTGGAGCCGCTGTGTTATCGTGTATGTAAACATTGAAACAGTGTGAGCTTCAGCTGCTCCTGCTAAAAATAAAATAAATCAGGTTTCATGTCCAGCGTCTCGGTTTCAGTCAGAGGAAACAAAGTTTGTTTCAGTTTCAGAGCGTTAGCTAGCTACGGAGTCAAACGATGAAGGTTATATTGCGTAACCTTCACACCGGACCTTTAAATCCTCATCCAGCACCTTCAGCGTTAACGTACGGAGGAAACATGGCAGACTTTGTCAGTTCCACCTCGACTAAAGAACCTCCAGACGTAATAAAAAGTGACAGCTGCTTTATTAAGGAGATCAAACATGAATCAAACAACAAACTTCAATATGTTTCCAAATCCTCAGCGCTGAACCAGAGAACACTTTATTGTTTCCAGACGTGAACTGAGCCGACGCTCATCTGCAGCTTCACCGCTCACAGAACCGACCGCCGAGACTCCCCACAGTCAACGAGCTTGAAAGGTCCAAAGAGACTACGAGAAAAGAGGTTTAAGACAGTCTGCGTGGACGTCACGGAGACTACGTCCAGGTTTTAGACAGTCTGCGGGGACGTCACAGAGACTACGTCCAGGTTTTAGACAGTCTGCGGGGACGTCAAACCATACCCAAACCAAACCTGACCAGACCGCTGAGCGGGTCGTCCACTAACCAGATGACCGGCGGTTCGATCCCGGCTCGACATGTTTCATGTTCACGTAAACGTGGAGATTATATTTGAGTTTGACGGACAGCACTGATGTTTCTCTGTAGTCTTCAGCTGTGTGCTGTGGTGGCTGTTAGACTCCTGCAGCTTCACAGAACATTAGCGCAACTCCCGGAGCTTTGATGTCGATGTTTGGACTGAGAGGAGCTGCCATGTTGTCTCTCTGAGTCTCCACGGTGACGGCGGACTCGCTCGAGTCGGGGAGGGGGAGGATAACGAGACATACCAGACCCTCAGATACCGTCAGCTATAATTACTGTATCTGTCTGTCCGCCTGCCGGAGACACGACTCTGTTTGTATCGAAGCGCTGCGAAGGTCAAACATCAGAAATATCTGACAGAGATTCATGAATCACCTCCTCCAGGAGGCGCTACAGAAGGCTAAGGCTAATGTTAGCTCAGTTTGTTAGCCGGGCAACCTGGATCATGAGCTCCGAGCACCGGGGATGTGTCAGTGTTTGTACCACAAAAGACGAGGAGGTTTACAGGCCCAGGGTGGGGCGAGGAGCCGGTTTCATGCCAGAACTGGAGCTGGGCTTATACATAAGTTAGTACCATGGATTAGCATCCGAGTATCCGGCCGCTTCCCAATGCCAGGCACCTCCCTGAGCTCTCACTCGCTCTTCATGGTCTTCCACGTTGTAGTTGAAGGTTGCTCTTCATTCATAGTTTCATGGCTGTATAACGAGCCTATCAAACGCTCTACCTGTTTGCCTCGAGCGGTTTACCTCGCTGTTAGGACGCCTGTTAAACACAGCGGCAGTAAAACCATTAACCGCCCAGATGGAGCCATCTTATACGAGCGGAGATCTTTATTTATTGAAGATTTCCTGCTTTATTAGATGAAACAAAATGGAGGCTGACGTGGAATTTATTAGTGATCATCACTACTTTGATGCAGGTTGAGGATGACCCCGTTATTGTGACGCGTTGCGGCGGTGTGTAGCTCGGAGTCGGTTGGCTTGGACGTCATTGTTGGAGGTCAGATCTGTTTCAACTTTTAGTCTCTGATCATATCCAGCCTCCCGTCTCCGTTTCTACGGTTTGTCCTGAATAAATCCTGACTCCTGAGTTAGGTGGTGTTGTTCACGTGGCCAACAGTTGATTAACATGGTCAGTAGTTGTCGATGCTTGCATAGATTTCTGTGGTTTCAGGAGCTCCATCTTCAGCTCCAGCAGGTGAAGGTATGTAAATGAACAATAAAACCACTGCTTCACCTTTTCAGAACATTTAAAGAAGTGAAGGTGGAAAAAAGACTTTGAGGCCTCGAAGTAAGAACATGTTCGGTGTCAGGTTGGGAGCAGGAAAAGAAGGTCACGGCTGTATCTGTTCGTCTGTGTGACAGGAAAGGACAGATCCACCTAAATGGAAGAGAAACCTCAGAGGAACTTAATGAAAATGTCCGCTCTCAGTGTTTGACTGTGTCTGTAACCTTTAACACACCTGTGAGGCTGAAAAGGTCTTCATCAGCTCCAGCGTTGTTCAAGGACTTCAAGTTCATTGCGGTTGTGTTCACTGAGGGACTGTAAAATGGGTTGCGGGACGGACAGATGGGTTAGTGCGGCGTCTAAAGGTAAAGCTTTCATCAGTCCTTCTACGTTTCAGCCCTCACCTATGCTCACGAGCTTTGTGTAGTCACTGAAAGAGTTGGAGTTCAGAGTCAGTTAAGGTGGTTCCAGCATCTGATCAGGATCATCCTTCCTTTGGAGGCTTCCCGAACACGTCCAGTGTGACCCCAGGATAGACCAGGAACACGCTGGAGTGATTATATTTATTCATTTATTAATTTAGCTGACACTTTATCCAAAGTGACTTACATGGAGCAGTTTGGGGTTCAGTATCTTGCCCAAGGACACTTCGACATGCAGACTGGAGGGGATCGAACCGCCGATCTCCTGATTAGTGGATGACCCGCTCTACCTCCCGGAGATTATATATCGTATCTGGCTGGTGATCGCCATCAGGATCTCCCAGGAGGAGCTGGAAAATGTTGCTTGGGAAAGCGACGTCTGGACTACCTACGACTTGAGGTAGTCCAGACTTTCCCACGGACGTTGTTGTAGGTCGAGGCACATGTTGCTCTTAAGCGCATATTAATCAAATCAATGAAGTCAAGCAGTCTCGTGTCTCTTCAGGTTCTTCTTTATTAAACCTTCATGAACAAAAAAAGAACAAAGGTGAATATTCTGGACCAACAGATCTGTGATCTAGACGTTCAAATCTGAGCAAACAAACATAGATAGACCGTTTGTTTTCCCAGATGTTATCTATTTACCGTGCGCATCGTCGTAAGATTAAGCTTCTGCTGGTCCAGAAGTTCTCTGAAGTCCATGAGATGGACTGTGGTGCTTCCCACCTTTCTAAATTGAATCCTTCAGTCTAACAATGTTAATGCCTTTCTAAGCATCTTAAATCCAGCACTGATGACTTCAACAGAGCTGCGTTCAAATTAAATTAGATGAGAATCACTTGAAAAACCGGCACCGATATTTCTCAGTGAGACACGTCCAGGATCCGACCGCTGCAGGCTCTCCGCGAACGGAGAAAACGTTTCCTCTCTTTGACACCATGCGTCTCTGAAATTAGACAGCGGGACGTTAAAAGCCTTCACCTGCCCGAGGGTCACCATACTCGACACTCACATGACCATTAACACCTGTAATCCGAGACAAATGCCAAAAACAGCGAGGAGCTTCGCCTGGTCGTTTCTCAGCAGCTGCTGTGACGAGGTAATAAAGAAAAATGAATAAATGATGTTCAGCGAGGATTCATAATCCTCAAACCTCGTGCTTTTTTTATTTGGCCTTAATTAATACATGTTAACAAGCTAAATAACAAGCTTAAGGTAATTAGAGTTTGGTAATTGAAGGAGCTCAGGGTGGAAATGAAGAGTGGAGCATCACATGAAGGTGGAGCTGGACGACGATGAAGGCAGAGAGGAAATAAAGCGTTCAGGCCATCAGCACCTTGAATTGAATCGGGCTATAAGCAGCCAGCAGGCGGCTATAAGCCAGCACGGAGTAAGTCATCATGGTAATTGGACTTGAGGAAGTCTGTGGAGCAGCTGCCTCCTCTTCTCGCTGCTGTAACTCACCGTCATGATTAACTAACGTCTGCTGCAGCTGCTCAGCAGGATCGGACCTGAGAGAAGCAGCCACTCCACACACATTTGTTCTTTGTCTTTAGATTAAAGCGGGCGGTCAGATACTGCACGACCACGAGACCGTGCTTCATTCAGTCCAGACTTTCAAAGCTGTACGCAACAGAGCATCTTCACACTCACTGATGAATGACGCTTTACACCAGCAACTATTTCACTGATTCTGGTGAAACTGGATCATATTTTATGGAGGAAATGTTTTCTGGTTTTCCCTCTGATGTCCTCCGGCTGCTCCGCCTCAACTCTCTGTGATTTACAGAGTTTATGATGGACAGTGAAGTAACCTGCTGACAGCTGTAGCTGCTGTTAGCTCAGTTCGTCAGCTTGGCGGTGAGCTCAGAGCGACGGGTACCCGTCGCTCTGAGCTCACCGCCAAGCTGACGAACTGAGTGTTTGTACCAACAGGCGTTATGGACGACCAGGAAGAAGAAGAGGAGGTAACCAGGCTCAGCAGCTTCTATGGACATGATGGCAGAGGAGCAGAGAGTGAAGAGGACGCTGACGGAGGAAGCTAAGAAGAGAAAAGGAGAGAGTGAGCGAGCAAGAAGCCGCCGGACAAGAGTAAATGTGGGACTGACTTTTAGTGGTTGGTGAGAGCTTGGTGAAATAAAAGGCTGAAAGACAGACGCCGAGCTGGGCTGACTGCTGCTGGACTAGGCAGTGAGATCAGCTGCTGCTGGGGACCTGGATGATGATTGATCAGAAGTAATGTAACCAGAAGAAATACTCGAGTACAGCTGTAGTCATGGTTACACAGTGGGATTACACTCTGGAACTGGAGACAACACATTGTAATTGATGATTTTCACACCTTTAGTGTGGAAGAAGCTCGCTGCAGATACAAGTGTTGATTCAGGTGTAACTCCGGGGAAATACCCAGAAACAACAGGAGTACTTTATTAGAGGCTCCGTGGTGGAGCAGAAGATTTATTCCACACTCAGAGAAAGTCTGTCCTGCTGTGGAGCGAGGGAGCGTTCAACACAACTGTGAGGAACTTTCAGTTATTCTCACAGGGAAGATTTGCCTTGTGCTTTCAGACAGTGAGGTCCAACGCTGAGGTCTGGTGATCAGGTCACTGTATCATCATGATGATGATTGTTCCATCAGTGAAAGTGCCACATAACATGAATGACACACGATGTACACAAACAACAGACTTGATAAATTATTAATAACGTCCATGTGGCAGCCAGAAGGCGATTGGTTGCTCATTACCGGCAGAGAGAAGGGGTGGATCGCGGTGAGCAGACTGCAGAGATAAATCAGGGTGAATAATCTGTGAATCAGACTCTGATGATGCGTTTAATGTGCTGATCGGACATAACCTGATATTGATGACACTGTCAGCGACGAGAGAAGGGACAGAAAAACAATTTGTCACTGCGAGCGTTTGATGAATACGTTTCAGTGACTCGGTACAGTCAGGCTGCCACGTTTCCGAGTTTGTCTGGTCAAGGTCACGTTCAGAGGTCGAGCTGCAGCTTTAAACCTTCGAATGACTTCATGAAGTTACACTGACTGTTACCGAGCATGTCCTGCTGCTGCATCTTCAAATTAAAAGCATTCACATGACGAAACGCAACTTGACTTTTATTTTGAGATAGTCACAGGCAGGGCCGTCGCGGGGGGGTGCGAGGCCCTGCTCTTGGACATGCGTAATTGCGCATGAATAACAGTCACACGGACGCAGCTATTCTAGTTCTAATGCACGCATAATCTCGCTGCAGTGCGTTTTATCAAGTAGAAGAATACAGCATAATCATGCACATAGTCTCAGCTATGACTTTTTGCTATTTATTTCAAAGGAAAAAAAACATCTGTGCAACGAGTGGTGACAGTACGTCAAGTCAGTTCAGTCACTTTATTTTTGGCATCTTGACATTTTAAACCAGCAGATTACTTTTCATTAATTACAACTATAGACAACTTATTTTACTTATTTTTTAACTTATTTACAACACTAACCCGAACAATTTAGATGGACTCACCATGCGTAAATTGCGCAGAAACTAATCCCTTCAGAGTCACTTTCCTTGCCTTCTTGGCCTCAAACTCAGCAATATATTTTCTATAATGCAGTTTGGATGCAATGTCCTTTTCAGTGGATAGCAGGGCAGGCCCGCACAGTCTCTCCTGTGACAAGGAGCTCCGCAAATAATTTTGAATTAATTTTAGCTTTGAAAAGCTTCACTCGCCCGATGCCACAGTGTCGGTGTGCGTGATGGAGATGCTAGTTGTTGCCACCGCATCTCTGGAAGTGCTGACAAATTTATCCAGCAATCCCCGCAGTGAATTGTGAAATTCTTCCATCTTTTTAATTTTTTTCCTTTTCTCAGAGCCTGATTAGTGCTTGCAAAATCGGTCGCGTTCTCTTGCCGTTGACATGTTCACATGTTTCCTCCTCTCCCGTCTTCAGTGAGGACGCATTACTTAATGACATTGGTACAAGATCATACATAACTAATGTATTTTTTTAAACAAATAAATTAAATAATTAAAAATAAATGTAAAAATAAAAGATAAAACACACAGCACGATTGAAGGCGCGAGGCCCCCTAGTGGCGCGAGGCCCCCTAGTGGCGCGAGGCCCTGTGCGGTTGCACAGTTCGCACAGCCTATGGGACGGCTCTGTCACTGAGTAACCGGCTTCATCGAGAGACAGACACAAACGTCTTTGTGTCTCAGACTCAGATTTAGAAGCTGCTTCATGAAATAAAGTCAGAACACAACAGGTCGAGTATCAGAGTTTAGAGCTGTGGAGGTTCGAGCATCTGATTGGCGGCTGCAGCGTGACGTCGGGTTGTATCCGGCTCAACCTGGTTTGAGAGGTTAAAGGTCAGAGTGCTCCACTTTTACTTCATCCATCTTAAGTCACGTGATGCAAACCCACTTTATATCACTGCCCAGTCCCACACGAGCTCTCACATGTTAACATGCCCAGCTTAATTGATTATGCATCTAACTTGAGAGTGCCATTAGGTGTGAGATTAAGAGGCTCTTCCCCTGCCATTAGCCCGGGCAGGCGTCTTATCACTCACTGAGGTGAGATACTCATTAGTCTGCTTGGCCAGAGTGCAATATCCCAGGGATCAGCCTATCAGAGAAATATATGTGCTGCATGCCGGGGTATCAATTAGATGGGACGATTAGGCCATGTCATCAATCCTCGACACCCAGAGACTGATATTGGTGTTCATTAGTGGGGGAGAGCAGCGCCGGCCATTACCCATTACTGACAATAGCTTTAACGAGATGAGGT
>NC_040033.1:19243465-19257872 GCF_000972845.2 Larimichthys crocea | reverse complement strand
ACGGTGAGTCCTCTGAGACACACACACTGTCAAACACACCTCGCACTCAGGCGTGCAGTCTAATTAACATGCAGACATCTTTATTAAGGTAACAGGCAGCCGGCCTCTCTCCTCATCACGCTCAGGTTGAATCTCTGTTGGGAGTCACTTCATCTCTGTGCCAGCGATTAATCAGGTCGGACTGTTTAACGTCTCGTCTTACTTTCATTGTGCGAGCGGGGAGTGAGGAAAGGTCACTGGTGATGGGATGACGAGGAGAGGTCACAGAGTGTCCGAATAACTAGAGTAGGAGAGGCGGGGTCAAACAGGACGCTGTTACATCTTGTCATGTTCACGTGATGCTGTGTTGCATCATGCCTGCTCCACAGGTGACATCAAACTCTCGTTAGCCTGTGGATACAAAAACTTAAGTTGGTGACGTCGAGATCCAACCACAGAGATTCAAATTCTCCAATGTGTCGTCGTGTTTTGTTCGGAAAAGTAACAACATTTTTAAGCTTCTCCACAGCAGCGTCAGCCGAGGCTCATGGGTATTGTAGTTTTTTAAGAGTTGTTCAGGGTCGTAAAGGTTATTTCTTAAAAAACAGATGTTCAGAAATGTTGAACGCTGAGGTCACCTGTGTGTCGTTCAGGTCGCCTGTGTGTCATTCAGGTCACCTGTGTGTCGTTCAGGTCACCTGTGTGTCGTTTAGGTCACCTGTGTGTCGTTCAGGTCACCTGTGTGTCGTTTAGGTCACCTGTGTGTCGTTCAGGTCGCCTGTGTGACGCTGTAACATTAAATATATATGACGTTAATCATCTGTGACATATAATTGAATCGATCATAGCAGATGGTCGTCACACCTGGGGGGGAACAATATGAAAACAAATGAAATATTAATTAAAAATCTAAACGACTAAAAGACACAAAGCGTTTGTTCATCTCACTGCGAGTGTTTCACCCCATTCCAAACTGACGGAGGTCGACAGATGGAGAGGCAGTGGAGCCAGAAACACACAACTACACAACACAACTACACACAGTCTGACATGCAGTAAATGTAGACCACACACACACACACACACACACACACAGGGTGGTGTTTGTGGAGGTGTGTTGGAGTTGAGGGGATTTCCCTCCTTCTGCTGGTGATGTCGTCGTGTCTCATTATCCAGTCTGTAGTCCAGAGAGGACCTCCACCCTCCACACACACACACACACACACACGCACACACACACACACACACACACACACACACACACAGGTTTGCAGGTTTTTATAAGCAGCTAACAAAGACATTGACGATCCATCCTGGTCATCAGCTGCCCTCAGTCGTAGTAAACCATGGACGTCTCTCTGCCTCGCTCATTACTCTCTTTATGATGTGTACAAGGATCACACACACACACACACACACACACACTGTGTTAACCTCCACTAAACAGAGGATCAGACCGCTAAGCTGTGAACATCTCCACCACCTCCACCTAACCTCCACAAAGCCAGCCATTTACCACTAATCCATCTATAATTACAGCCTGATCTCTGCGACATCAGTGTGTGTGTGTGTGTGTGTGTGTGTGTGTGTGTGTGTGTGTGTGTGTGTGTGTGTGTTAAAATACTTATTTGTGGAATCTTGACTCATGTTGTGTGTTCACGCTGGAACAAACTCGTCCAAGAACTGATGATCTGAACTATATTTAGATATCTAAATATATATTTATGAACCTATCAAACTTAATAACCGTCGCTAACTAGGTCAGGTGTGTGTCGGACAGGTGGAGTTCACAGGAATGATGACATCAGACCTCCATGTGAAGGTGTGACAGGTGTGTGTTGGTGCTGTGCTTTAATGAATCAGGTCAGTCAGTGAGTCCTTCAAACTCTCTGATCTGTGTGTGTGTGTGTGTGTGTGTGTGTGTGTGTGTGTGTGTCGCTGATCTATAAACGGAGAGGTAAACCTGCGTGTTGCCTGGTTACTAATCACTCTGCATAATTTATGCGGCCCTCATTACTAATTCAGGAGCGGGGCTCGATAACAGGCGGCTGCAGCTCGTATTGTTTTCATAATCTATATTCATTACTGCGCTCGCACCACTGGCAGAGTTCATGTTCCAGATTTCAGACACAGAGTCTGCGCTCGTGGTCACAGCGACAAAGACTGAACCAGACGGACACGAGACAGCTGATATCACTGCCTAGTCCAGCAGCAGTCAGCCCAGAACCAGAACCAGAACCAGAACCAGCAGCAGCTGATCTCACTGCCTAGTCCAGCAGCAGTCAGCCCAGCTCCAGAACCAGAACCAGACCCAGCAGCAGCTGATCTCACTGCCTAGTCCAGCAGCAGTCAGCCCAGCTCGGCGTCTGTCTTTCAGCCTTTTATTTCACCAAGCTCTCACCAACCACTAAAAGTCAGTCCCACATTTACTCTTGTCCGCGGCTTCTTGCTCGCTCCACTCTCTTTTCTCTTCTTCAGTCTTCCTCCGTCAGCGGCCTCTTCACTCCCTGCTCCTCTGCCATCATGTCCATAGAACGCTCTGAGCCTGCAAACCTTAAGAAACTGAGCTAACATGAGCTAACATGAGCTAACAGCAGCTAACAAACTGAGCTAACATGAGCTAACAGCAGCTAACAAACTGAGCTAACATGAGCTAACAGCAGCTAAACATGCGCTAACAGACTGAGCTAAAGCAGCTAACAGCCGCTAACAGACTGAGCTAACAGCAGCTACAGTGCAGCATATCTGATGGAAAAACATTTTCTGGTTAATAAATAGTCTTTGAGTTTTCTAGGCAGTGTCTATTGACGACATGTCAAAATCTAAAGGACCTCATGCTGGTTCTGATTCTGTTTGTAGCCCGGTTTCCTCCATCAGTTCCTCCGTCAGTTCCTCGTCAGGCCCCGTTTTAGACAGCTGCTGTATCGCCGCAGTTAGAGGAACAGTTAATACGAAGCCCTCGGAGGCTCGTTCCTTTTCACCCGCCACACCCCACTCATCCGTCACCATTAGCGGTCCTAATGACTATTGCAGCCTCCACCCGTCTCCAACACCCTGATTTTATAGATGGAAACTCTACTGGCAGCTCTCAAGGAGGGAAAATGACTGCAATGCAACATGGGAGTCAAAAGGGCGGAAAAAGAGGGAATGCGGACCGTACATGCTGCTTTAGCTAACGTTACTCAGTTTTGTTAGCTGCTGTTAGCTCCAGTCTGTTAGCTGCTGTATTAGCTCATGTTAGCTCAGTCTGTTAGCTGCTGTTCGCTCAGTTTGTTAGCTGCTGTTAGCTCAGTTTGTTAGCTGTTGTTTAGCTCATGTTAGCTCAGGTCTGTTAGCTGCTGTTAGCTCATGTTACTCAGTTTGTTGCTGCTGTTAGCTCAGTTGTTACTGCTTGCTGTTAGCTCATGTTAGCTTCTCGTTCTTGTTAGCTCATGTTAGCTCAGTCTGTTAGCTTGCTGTTAGCTCATGTTAGCTCTACCGTGTAGCTGCTGTTTAGCCACGTCTGTTAGTGCTGTTAGCTCATGTTAGCTCAGTCTGTTAGCTGCTGTTAGCTCAGTTTGTTAGCTGGTTAGCTCATGTGTAGCTCAGTCTGTTAGCTGCTGTTACCTCAGTCTGTTAGCTGCTGTTAGCTCAGTTTGTTAGCTGCTGTTAGCTCAGTTTGTTAGCTCATGTTAGCTCAGTCTGTTAGCAGTCAGCAGCCTCTCTGGACATGATGGCAGAGGAGAAGAGAGTGAAGAGGACGCTGAGGATGTGCCGTTGTACCTGATGTTTGTTTGTTAGTTGGCAATCCAGCACTGGAGCGGCACTCTGCCACTCAGGACACGTACAGGCAGGAGAGAGTGATGTGTTAGCAAGGTGAGAAGGATGGATGGAGGGAGGAAGGAAAGGAAGAGTGATGGACCGTGAAGCCTGAGTGAACGAGTGCAGGAGGAATTAAAGGAGGCAAAAGGAGCGATGGTGGAAATGTGGAGGAGAAAAAGTGAGAAGCAGAGTTAAAGAAAAGGAGCAGGAGGAGGAACGAGTGATGGAGGAAGATGAAGGTATCAGAGCGGGATGAGGAGACAGAGGATGAATGTGAAGGAGGGAAACTGATCGAAAGACGTGAAAAATGTAAACGTAGAGCGAAGAGGAGGTGAGAGGAGGAGACGAGGAGGAGACAAGGAGGAGACAGGAGAGGAGACGAGAAGGAGACAGGAGAGGAGACGAGAAGGAGACAGGAGAGGAGACGAGGAGGAGACAAGGAGGTGACAGGAGAGGAGACGAGGAGGAAAGGCAATAAATGAAATCTATATTTCAGTTTTTCATCTTTTGTTTTCATTACTTCAAATATCCCAGTTAAAAATCCAACAAACCATCATCAGTGTGGTCCAGTTTGATCTAGTTTAGTCCAGTTTGTTCTGGTTTGGTCCAGTTTGATCTAGTTTGGTCCAGTTTGTTCTGGTTTGGTCCAGTTTGTTCTGGTTTTGGTCCAGTTTGTTCTGGTTTGGTCTAGTTTGGCCCAGTTTTGGTCCAGTACTCAGGTGTTACTCTGGTTCAGTCCAGTATTCTGCTGTTCTCTGGTGTCTTGACATCCAGCAGAATCACGAGAAGCTGTTTGACAGATTGTCCATTATTTAGTTTTAGTCTGGTTTGGCCCAGTAGTCTTGGATTATAGCCCCAGTTTGGCCTGGAGTTCAAACAGAACCATGTTGGACTCACACTTCATCAGTCCAAACGTCTCTGGTCTTTGAGCCCATTTTGTTCTAATATCTTCATGTTGTTTTCGTCTGCTTCGGTCCAGCTGTGTGTGAACACATCAGTCTGCACACACACACACACACACACACATCACTGCTGCCGTCACGTGTCATGTGATCATTAAACAATGACGTCATCGACAGACACACACTCACACACACACACACACACACCACGACCACCCTTATCTGCGAGCTCCCCTGATTGGCTGAGGGAGGGGGCCTGGCATTGCGGCGCTGTGTGAGTAAAGAGAGGGAGGGCGGCCGCACACACATCTATCCTCGCCGTGCGTCGCCGTGCAATCTGTTTTGGCTGACGTTTGTGCCACACACACACACACACACACACACACACACACACACTCAGTCTTTCCCGCCTTTCTTCTCGGCTGCCTGCACGTCAGCGTCTCGTGCGTCAGATGTGTGAAAGCTCTTCATTAGCCTCGGTGTCAGTTAATCTGCCGGCAGCTCTGGATGATGTTCAGCAGCTCACACACTCTCGCTGTTGATCCTCCGTGTTTGACATGATCCAGACGAGCTGACGGGCTCAAGATCTTCACACGTGAAGACTCAGAACCCGATGACTGCACGCTCGCAGAGTTTAAAAAACCCTGCAGCCCCAAAACATCCAGGTTATCCAGGTTATAGACCAGAACTACTCCTCAAATCACCAGGTAATAGACCGGTCCTGAATGAGTTGTGAGCTTGTTGACCGTTACCTTATCCACCAACGTTCAGTTTATAGACGCCCAACTATAGCTCATAGACCGGGCCTATAATAAATCTTAGTTTATAACTAGGCCAATAACCGCATGGTTATGAAAGCAGCCCTAACCCCAAACCTTCTGTCCTGAAAACTTCTACTGCCCAGACTTCCAGTATATAGACCTGTCCTGCACCTGACCTCGTCCAGGTCATAAACCTGCAGACTGACTGACTCCGCAGTCTGAACACGTCCACACATCAACGTGACTAATGATGTAAATCAAACAACGTAATGCTGTCATATGTTCTTCATCATATTTGTCAGACATTTGTTGAAATTAATATTCGGATGGTAAACGGTGAAACATCCATTTATTCATATATATATACATTATGCAGATCAGTTCATAGTGCGTGCTGCGTGATATTAATATGCAGTCTGGATTGGAGCCACGTCTTCGTAGCTTGTTTCTTTCCTTTCACATCTCAGAGATGAAGATTTGGAAAATAATGAGCGTGTCCCAGTGTTTCATAATCAAAACTGACGAGTCAGCGACGTTCAGTTCTGCAGACTCCCTGTCTTCAAAGACCAGTCCTGCAACTCCAGATCACCAGCTAATAGACCAATCCTGCAACTACAGATCACCAGCTTATAGACCAGTCCTGCACCTCCAGATCACCAGCTTATAGACCAGTCCTGCACCTCCAGATCACCAGCTAATAGACCAGTCCTGCACCTCCAGATCACCAGCTTATAGACCAGTCCTGCACCTCAAACTTGTTTCCGTTGTTGAGACTTTCCGCTGAAGGTTTTTAAGAGTTTTCAGGTGAATTCCTTTGAATGTGGCAGCAGATGAACGAGCTCGCTCTTCTTGGCTCTCTGCATTTCTTTATTGGCTTTACTTTTGCTGCGCTGTATCAGTGGATCTGTTCTTAAATAATATTTGAACTCTCAGATTTACACAAAGCTACAGTCACCCTGTCTAATTACAAGTGGTGTTTTCTGTCACGGCTTTCTGTGAAGTCATTACACTTCATCACGATCCTGCAGCTTAAAACCACAAGCAACGCCGCCGCCACCACAGCCACGCAGTCTCTAATAATGCAGTCATAAATATATTCATGGCAAATATAATTAGGACGAATGGAGAAAGATGAGGGGAGAGGAGGAGGAGGAGGATTTAAAGATGAGGAGAGGTATGATGGAGGGAAAGGAGAAAATTATCTTTGTACTTATTATTCGTCTCTTCGTTCGTCGGTTATATGAACGTTTAGTTTTTATCTGTTATTGTCAGTGAATGTTTTTGGCATCGACAGCAGAGAAAAGACATTAGAGAGTATTATGATGTGGAGGAGATGAAAGGTTGGGAGGAAGGAGAATTATTAAAAAGAAATGAGAGAAGGTGGAAGGAGGTGTGGAAGTAGTGAAAAGAAGAAGAGGAGGAGGTCACAGATTGATTGTGCGTTATCATGAAGTGGAGATTTATTCCAGCGTGATCCCTCATCTCCTGCGACCCCTCGACCCGGCGCTCATTAGCATAGAAACCACATTCCCCTGCTGCTGATTGGACCGGGACCGACAAGACCAGGATGTAAAGGAGGAAGTGTGTGTGTGTGTTTGTGGGGGGAGGGCAGGGCGGGTTTCACATCATCATAATAAGCAGAAGAATTTCCAATCAAAGCAGGTAATTCTTCGTCTTCGAGCTCGCTCGCCGCCTGCCTCTTGGTTTGTGTGTGTGTGTGTTTGCCCATTAGTGGAGAGCCATTTGAATGCCCCCACGCACAAATATTTAGAAAAATATCCAGATTACATCCCAAGCCTCGCCGCCCACTCCTCACCCAAGCGCTGACCTCAGAATATGAGTCTGAAAGCCAAACAGCCCGTGGCCACAAACGCTGCTGCACACGGCTAATTATTTCTGCAGATTTGTGTAAAAGTGATAATGTTGAAAACTAATCGCTCCCTTCTTCTGTCTGTGGTGACACATAATGTTTGTCTTCTGGGCTCAGTGTGACCAGCAGCATACCAACTAAACCTGCTGGGTGGTCGAGTAAGGAATCCAACATACTCCCATCCAATTAAAGCATTCAGCAAGCCCAGATTCCAAAAGTACCCAGAAAACTGTCAGAGAAATGACTCAGATGAGGTTTTTACTGATCTGCAAACTTTATGGTGAAGGTTTAGTTATGTCCAGGAACCTAAAAGTGTTTGTTTAAGGTGAGAGGAAGATGGTGGTCATGGTTAAAAGTAGCCAATATTGACTGATCGGAGACAAGGACACAAACTACGATCTTCTGGGTCAAAAACCAGAAAAAGAGGTGCACCTTTGGTTTCCTCGTCTCCAAGTCAGTGGATGTTTTTCGATGGGTTTTGGGAACGATCTAGACTTGTTCTAAAGGGAAAGTGTCATGAAATGAGTCTGTGAAGAGTCTCAGTCTTATGGAGACTGACTCACTTCTGGAGCCAGCCTTAAGTGGACATTTGAAGAACTGCAGTTTTTGGTTTCACTTCCCGTGTTGGCTTCCCTTCACAGCCACAAAGGCTGCCGCTTGGTATTTTTTTGTTGATGTCTTTGAAACTATTCTGACTCAAACTTACCAACTTGTAGAATTGAAGTGACAGTTGGAGGTTTAGCAGTGGTGATGTAGAAGTCATGCAAACATTGTGTAGTTTGTTTATAGCCTAACATTAACTTTATACATGTGGTGTTCACATTTACGTTTCAAGGATCAAGAAGGGGTGTTCATTTGTGTATCATAAACCTTTGCACACCAGGACAATGTGAACTACGTCATCCCCTGAATCCACTTAAAGAGCTCCGGTCCTGTATTGATTTCACCTGTTAAATCCTGTGCAGTCATGAGGAGGAGGAGGCAGCTTAGAGGGATTCAAAGCCTTCACATGTGGCACACGGACTGTAAAAAGGGGGTTTAAATCTGTGTTTGTGTTACTGAAGCTCCTGTGCATATTGTGCAGACCTGAACTCCGTATTTATGTCCATGAAAAGGAAACTGAAGGTTTTCCACTGTTGGATTTAAATAAGTAGCATTGGAGCTGTGCGTGGAGGTCCGTCTCTTTGGTCCTGACTGAAATAATTCATTAACTCTTGTATGGATTCATCGTCCCCTGACTTGTAGCACAATGACGTTAAATGATTCGACAACTATTGGACGGAGTAGCATGTTGGCATGCAGGTGTTAGCATTTAGCTCAAGCATGGAAGACTTTTATTTTGAAAGAGCAGGTGTATCATTGTTGAACTCATGGCTGCCCCGAAACGATACCACAGTCAGAAATGCCTCCAAACCGACGTTGATGTTGGATCAGGTATCAGCATGTTCGCAAGTCTATGCGCTGATCCAGTTTGACGGAGGATCATCAGCTAATACATTTATTATTGTTTACCTGACAACCAACCTCACTCATGGTGTGTAAAGCTAACCAACCCAAACCAATGAAGGCAACAAGTCCTACCCAATCAGAGGTAGATTAATATCTGTAATTTGTTACTGTTTGCCAATTAACCCGCCTTCTCACACGGCTACTTACAAGAGAAATCAATATTTTGTGTCAAATTATTGATTCAAAATGATTTCGTTGCGTCTGCAGCAGCGTTCTGTTCTGACCAGTCAATTATACAGGAGTGACAGTAATTTTGTAATTGACCAATCAGCAACACTATGTAATAAAGAGTTATGTTACAGTTGCTGTCCCCAAAAAGTTCTCATCACAATGTTTATAATCGATGCAGCGAACAAGAAAAAAAAAAAAAAGGATGACGGTCTTCATTTTGAAGAACATCCGCTCGCTGATTTGACGAAGTTAACTTTAAATCCGACTGTCTCTCTCCGGCTGAATGTTTTTCCCTCCTGTGTTTCTTAAACTGCCGATCACCACACAGACAGAGGTCGGGCACTCTGGCTTCTGGAGGGTCGACACTTCGGAAAAAAAACAGGTTTGTCTCAATTAGTCTTCATCCCGGAGAGAGAAAGCACTTCCCTCTCATCTGAGTCCCAGGCTGAAAAACGCCTGGAATCCTCAGAATTACCCATAATCCTTTATTCCACCGAGCGTTCGCCCTTTCCTTTGACCTGCCTCGAAGCGGTTGAAGAGTTTTGTTCTGAAATGAGATATCTGCCGTTTGAAAAAGCTTCACTCTTTGTCCAACACAATGATTGATAGCACAGAGTAAAGATGGAGCCCCTGGAGGAGGATTTGAACCGACACAGATTTTAGCAGTTTTGTAAAATTTGACTTTATTGTCTCGATTTTCTTCGTTTAACGTCGTGATTTCAGTTCAATATTGAAGTGCTCATCTGTCAACAACAGCTCAACTCCAGTCCAGTCACTGCGTTCCATGCTTGCATTCGTGCCCTTGAGCAGCACACTTTAGTCCTGCTGGCTGCCTTCAGGAAACCACACCGGGTGGACGGGCAGCGATCGAACGTCCCAAAGAAATGAAACAGTGGTAGCGAGCGTGTGAGCTGTGTGTGCTGCAGAGTGGGAGGCTGGAGGGTGTATGGATTTATTGACAGCATAAGTTGGAGTGTTGAATAATACAGAGGAGTCCAGTGAAGTAACAGCAGCACCTGCTACCTGCTGACACACACTCTGCTTCTACACAACTCAACTGTTTGTCTCCGAGTGACGGGCAGGAGCATGTGCAGTAACAGTGTTTGTGTCACTGTGACGTCTGCAGCATCAGCCCGACACGTTTAATATCACATCACTGCAGGAACCAATCCTCACACCTCGTCTGAGTCTCAAATGATGTCTGTGATTTTATTTTGGCGGGTTCCTACCTGCTAACAATCAGGTGTCCTGTTGGCTCTGTTTTTGGTCTCCACCACCTCCAGACTGAACCACACAGGAAATGTTACGTGCAGCATGTATGCTAATACTTCCCCGTCTTACGTGTGCTTTGTGTTTTTTGCAGCCGGGGCAGGAAACAAGGTGGGCTGGGCGTTCGGTCTGGGCCTGGAGAGGCTGGCCATGGTTCTGTACAGCATCCCAGACATCCGGCTGTTCTGGAGTCAGGACGAACGCTTCCTCAAACAGTTCAGAGTTCACGACATCCAGCAGCCCGTCTGCTTCCAGGTACAAGTCATTTACTGTCTGTTCCCAGATCTCTCAGCTCAATCTCATGGTCTTCCTTCTGATCACAGTTTGAATAACCAACAACCATTAAGTCTGCGTGTGTCTCTGAATATTCAGTTGGACATTTACACTCGCTGTCTTCAAACACTTCCATCTCAACCTCCCACACACTCACTGTGTGTCTGTAACCATCATTCAGTCATTAACTCATCTGCAGTCAGTAACCTGTGACAACAGGAAGGAGGGAAGGGAGGAAGGGAGGGAGGAGAGAAGGAAGGAGGGAGGAAGGAAGGAAGGAAGGGAGGGAGGGAGGAGGGAGGAAGGAGAGAAGGAAGGGAGGGAGGAAGGAAGGAAGGAAGGAAGGGAGGGAGGAGAGAAGGAAGGAGGGAGGAAGGAAGGAAGGGTGGAGCTGTGTGTGTCGGAGCTGTGTGGGTCTGGAGCTGTGTGTGTCGTGGAGCTGTGTTGTCGTGGAAGCTGTGATGTGGTGCAGAGTTGTGTTGGTCGTGGAGCGTGTGTTTGCTTGCTGTGGATGTCGTTGGGTGTGTGTAGTTGCTGTGTGTGTGGAGTGCTGTGTGTGGTCGTGAGTGTTGTGTGTGTCGTGGAAGCGGTGTGTGTCGTGGAGCGGTGGTCGTGGCTGGTGGTCGTGGAGCTGTGTGGTGTCCCGTGGAGCTGTGTGTGCGTGGAGTGTGTGTGTCGTGGAGTTGTGGTGTCGTGGAGTTGTGTGTGTCGTGGAGTGTGTCGGGGTTGTGTGTTTCGGGAGTTGTGTGTGTCGTGGAGTTGTGTGTTGTCGTGGAGTTGTGTCTTACTTTCGGATGTCTGCGACCTCGTCCCCCGCGACACTTTCTCCACCAGGTCTCTCCGATGGAGCGCACCAGCTCGCTAGAAGTTTCTCGGTGAAGCTCTCCGCTCGTCCTCTCGCCGCCCCTCCTTGGACGCCGCGCCAGACAGGGATGTCGTTGTGGAGCGGGGTATTTTACTGAGAGGCTGAGGGCACACGGGACCAACTATTGATTCAGCTGTCAACAATGAAACAACCCGCAGACGACACGTGCTGCAGGACCAGGCGAATATTAGCGCAGTTACGACCTTAAGAGCCAAATGCTGCACGACTATTTTGTTCTACTTTGATTTTCTTATCTCCTGCTCAATCACGAGGAAAGACCCAAATGAAATCTCTCACATTTTATTTGATCTTTACAGCCAGGAGGGCTCCGTTTACCAACAGGAAGGCAAGGAAGGCCACACAGGTAGGTACCGGAGGTAACGAGGGTAACGAGGCAACCTCCACTGATGATCCGGTGAAACCCTGCAAGACAAAGACAACGTCCGTTCTATTTTACAACAAATCCTGAGATCATCATCGACTCGAAAGCGACAGATTACGTTCAGGTTAGTTTTTATTTAAATCATTTATATTGTTGTATCGTACACCGACTGAACACCAAAAACAGTTGCGGCCGTAGAAGGCATCACTGAAGTTATTACCACACTCTCGGCTTCTTACCTGTGTGTGTGTGTGGTGTGTGTGCAGGCTCTTAACCTCCTGTATAAAACAGTTGGCCAGTGGGGGCTTCACAAGAAGCAGGCCTACTCAACCTGACCCCACCATCACACACACAGATGTTCCCACTAAAAGTGTTTTGGCGCGACTTCATCGGGGGTGGGTTGGCTTGGTGTTTCGTGTGGGGGTTGCGTTGTGGGGGGGGTGTCGCTTGTGCTGTGCTGTCGTGTTGGGTTGTTCGTGTGGGGTTGGTTGTTCGGGGGGCGGTGTGCTCTTGTGGGTGGGCGGCGTGGGGGTTTGTCGTGTTGCTTGGGTGGTTTGTCGGTGTTTTGTGTGCTGGTGGGTGGTGATGGGTCGCTGGGGTTTTTTTTGGCTCTGGTCTGGCGGGGGCCGGGGTGCGTGGTTTTGTTTTTGGTGGTTTTGTTGGGTGTGGATGTTCTGGTTTTTTGTGTTTGTTTGGGTTTGGTTTGTGTGTGTTGTCTTTGTTGTTTTTTGTTGTGTCGTGTTTTTTTTGCTTTTTGTTTGGGTGTGATGTTTCTGTTTTTTTTGTTGTTTGGGTGGGTGTTGGTTTGGCTTTGGGTGTGTTGTGTGGTCTGGTGGGTTGGCCGGGTCTGGGGGGTTGTTGTTGGGGGCGTGTGGGTTTTGGGTGTTGCTTTGTTTTTGCTTTGGCTGTTTTGTGTTTTGTTTTTTTTGTTTTTTTTTCGTTTTTTTTGCTGTTTGTTGTTTTTGTCGCTTTTTTTTTTTTTTTCTTTTTTCTTTGTTTTTCTTTTTTTTTTTTTGTTTTTTTTTTTTTTTTTTTTTTTTTTTTTTTTTGTTCTTTTTTTTTTTTTTTTTGGTTTTTCTGTTTTTTTTTTTTTTTTTTTTTTTTTTTTTTTTTTCTTTTTTTTTTTTTTTTGTTTGTTTGGTGTGTGTTGTGTTGGTTTTGCCCTCTACTGAAACACCTTTCACGGTACGGTTGGGAGGGCAGAGCGGGCGCGGAAGGAGGAGGGCGGCGGGTGGAGGATGGAGGAAGGAGGTGGAGGGGTGGCGGTGGAGGGGAGGGTGAGGGTGTTGGGGTAGAGGGGAGGGTTGGAAGGGTGGAGGGTGGAGGGTGGAGCTGGATGGATGGCGGTGGCGGATGGAGGCTGGAGGGGGAGCTGGGGTGAAAAATGGGTGGAGGGTGGAGGGTGGAGATGGCGGGGGAGTGTCGCTGAGCACAGACTCAGTGGCTGTGGTTTTTTGATCGACCATCGGTCCTCCAGAGGGCCAGGGCAGTCACGGCTCATCTCTGCCCAGGGTCCGTGCACCTGGCCTGGGCTACCTCTGCTTGTAAGCGCCGCTGGCGCGCGGAGGCAAGGGGACGGAACTGTGACCACCAGGGGCACCTGTGTCAAACAGGAACAGCAAGGCCTAGCATGGGGGGTTGGGGGGGGGGGGGGTGGAAAAACAGGGAGACAACCACACCACCACACACAACAACCACCAGGAGATTGGCAGGCCAGTTGAAACGGGGCGAGGGGGAACAGGCGCGCAGACCACACGGGGGGGAGCACCGAGGGGCCACCACGGGGCGCTGCGAGCTCGCACGCCCGCCGGCCGGCCGGCCGGCCGGCGCGCGCCTGCCGGCCGGCCGGACCGGGGCCGGCGGACGGCCGGCCGTGTCCGTGCCGCACGGCGGACGCCACGGCCGCCCGGCCGGCCGGCCGGCGCGCACGTGACGGCCCGAGGGACGCGCCGGCCGGCCTGGCCGGCAATGACGCGCGGACCCGCAGGCAGCAGCCAGCCCGCCCGCACGCCCGGCCGGCCTTCCCGAACGACCGGCCTGCCGTGCGCGACGTCCGCACGTCCGACGCGCAGCCCGGAGGGATCGGCCAGGGCACGAAAGCAGGCATGCCGGCTGACGGACCTGCTGCATGCCGGCGGAGGCCGCACGGCCACGTCACCTCAGAGCCCGCCAAGCCCGAACTACGGCGGCGCGCCGGACGTTCCGGACGAATAAACCGACCGTGCCTTGAAGGCGGGCGGCGACGTCGAGACACGGAAGGACGCTATAAGCATGCCGGAAGGCAGTAAGGACAAAGC
Source organism: Larimichthys crocea (assembly GCF_000972845.2). Taxonomy (NCBI): domain Eukaryota; kingdom Metazoa; phylum Chordata; class Actinopteri; family Sciaenidae; genus Larimichthys; species Larimichthys crocea. The sequence goes on along the minus strand of NC_040033.1, from coordinate 19,243,793 downwards.
AAGACCAACAACGCTCCACCGGGGGCCCATGGTCAGTCCGGCCGCCCGCCTACCAGTCCGACCGCGCTACTGCCGTCCTGCACGTCCTCCGTCGTCGCTCCGAGGCACTAAAGGGACGGAAGCCGCCTGAACGACCGAAGAGGAACGAAGTGCACTGACGGTAGTAAGTCGCGCATTGCCTTCACCGCCTTTCCGTCCTACAGGAATTTACAGATGCTATTACGCACTTCCTCTCCTAATTACATCCATGCCCTTCCTCCTGAGCTCAGTAATTCTTTCTTCCTCCTCCCTTCCTCCCTCCCCTCCTCCCTCCTTCCTTCATTACTTC
>NC_040033.1:19235248-19243455 GCF_000972845.2 Larimichthys crocea | reverse complement strand
ACGCCCTCCCTCCTTCGTCCTCCCTACCTCCCTCCCTCCCGTTCCTCCTCCTCCCGCCCTCCCTTCCTGCGCTCCTTCCGTCCTTCCTACCTTCTTCCTTCTTCCTCCTCCTCCCCCCTCCTTCCTTCCTTCCTCTCCTCCTGCTCCTCTGCCGTCCTTCCTTCCTCTTCCCTTCTCCCTCTCCTGCTCCCTCCGTCGCTCCTTCCTCTCCTTCTCCTCCCTCCTCTGCCTCCCCTCCTCCTTCTCCTCCGGCTATCTTCCTTCTCTTCTTCCCTCCGCCTCTCCTTCCTTCTTGTCCTTCCTTCCTTCCTTGCCTCCTTCTCCTTTGTCCCTGTCCTGATGCTCCTTCCTTCCTCCTTCCGTCCCTTCCTCGTTCTCTCCTTCCCTCCCCCCTTCTTCCCTCCTTCCTCTCTAACCTCCCGTCCCCATCCCTTCCTTCCTTTCCTTCCTTCTTCCTTCCTTCTTCCCTTCGCCTGTCCTACCCTCCCTCCTCCCTCCCTCCCCTCTCTTCCTTCCTCCTTCCTTCCTTTCCTTCTCTCCTCCTCTCCTTCCTTCCTTCCTTTCCTCCTTCTCTCCTCCTCTTCCTCCCTTCCCTTCCTTCCTCCTCTCCTTCCCTCCTCTCTCTTCCTTCTTTCCATTCCTCCCTCCTCCTCCTCCCTCCCTCCTACTTCTCCTTCGTTCCTTCCTTCCTTCCTCCTTCCTTCCTTCCTCTCCTTCCTTCCTCCTCCCTCCTCCCCTTCCTTCTCCCTTCCTCCTTCCTTCCTTCCCCCCTCCTTCTTTCTCTCCTTCCTCCCTCCTTCCTTCCTCCTCTTCCTTCCTCTCCCTCCCTTCCTGCCCTCCCCCCTCCTTCCTCCCTCCCTTCCTCTTCCTCCTTCCTCCCCTCCTCCCTCCCTCCCTTCGCCTTCCTTCCTCCCTCCTCTCTCTCCTCCCTTCCTCCTCCTCCCCGCCTTCTTCCTTCCTTCCCTTCCCTCCTTCCTGTTGCCACAGGTTACTGACTGCAGATGATTTATGGACTGAATGATGGTTACAGACACACAGTGAGTGGTGTGGGAGTTTGAGATGGAAGGTGTTTGAAGACAACGAGTGTAAATGTCCAACTGAATATTCAGAGACACACGCAGACTTAATGTTTGTTGGTTATTCAAACTGTGATCAGAAGGAAGACCATGAAGATTGAGCTGAGAGATCTGGGAACAGACACGTAAATGACTTGTACCTGGAAGCAGACGGGCGTCCTGGATGTCGTAACTCTGAACTGTTTGAGGAAGCGGTCGTCCTGACTCCAGAAACAGCCGGATGTCTGGATGCTGTACAGAACCAGGGCCAGCCTCTCCAGGCCCAGACCGAACGCCCAGCCCACCTTGTTTCCTGCCCCGGCTGCAAGAAAACACAAAGCACACGTAGACGGGAGTATTAGCATAACATGCGGCAGCGTAACATTTCCTGGTGGTTAGTCTGGAGGTGGGGAGGCCAAAAACAAAGCCCACAGGACACCTATTGTTAGCAGGTAGGAACCCGCCAAAATAAATCACGACATCATTTGAGACTCAGACGAGGTGTGAGGATTGGTTTCCTGCAGGGATGTGATATTAAACGTGTCGGGCTGATGCTGCAGACGTCCAGTGACACAACACTGTTACTGCACATGCTCCTGCCCGTCACTCGGAGACAAACAGTTGAGTTGTGTAGAAGCAGAGTGTTGTCACAGGTAGCAGGTGCTGCTGTTACTTCACTGGGACCTCTCGGTATTATGCAACACTCAACTTATGCTGTCAATAAATCCATACACCCTCCAGCCTCCCACTCTGCGCACACACACAGCCACACGCTCGCTACCCACTGTTTCATTTCTTCTTGGGACGTTCGATCGCTGCCCGTCCACCCGGTTGGTTTCCTGCCGAAGCAGCAGCAGGACTAAAGTGTGCTGCTCAAGGGCACGAATGCAAGCATGACGCAGGACGGGACTGGGTTTGAGCTGTTGTTGACAGATGAGCACTTCAATATTTGAACTGGAAATCACGACGTTAGAACGAAGAAAATCGAGACAATAAAGTCAAATTTTACAAAACTGCTAAAATCGTGTGTCGGTTCAATCCTCCTCCAGGGCTCCATCTTTACTCTGTGCTATCAATCATGGTGGTTAGGACAAAGAGTGAAGCTTTTCAAACGCAGATATCTCATTTTCAGAACAACCTCAAACCCACCGCTCGAGCAGGTCAAAGGAAAGGGCGAACGCTCGGTGGAATAAAGGATTATGGGTAATTCTGAGGATTACGGCGTTTTTCAGATTGAGAGGGAAGTGCTTTCTCTCTCCTGGGAATGAAGACATTGAGACAAACCTGTTTTGTTTTCCGAAGTGTGACCCTCCAGAAACAGAGAGGCCCGACCTCTGTCTGTGTGGTGATCGGCAGTTTAAGAAACAAACGCAGGAGGGAAAAAAAACTTCAGGCTGGAGAGGACAGTCTGGATTTAAATTAAACTTCGCTCAAATCACCTCGAGGATGATTCTTCAAAGATGAACGAACTGTCATCCTTTTTTTTTTTTTTTCTTGTTCAGCGTGCATCGATTATGAACATTGTGATGAGAACTTTTGGGGACAACACAGCACTGTAACATAACTCTTGTATTGACAAGTGTTGCTGAATTGGTCAATTACAAAATTACTGGGTCCACTCTGTATAAAGTGACTGGTCAGAAGAACAGAAAGCTGCTGGCAAGACAGCAAAGCAAACAACTCATTTTGAATAAATAATTTGACACAAAATATTGATTTCTCTTTTAAGTAGCCGTGTTGAGAAGGGAGGATTGGGGCGGGTTTAATGGGCAAACAGTAACAAATTAAATTACAGATATTAAATCGAATATTATCTACCAATCGAAATCTAAATCTACCCTCTTGATTTGGGTAGGACTATGTTGCCTTCAATTGGTTTAGGTTGGTTAGCTTTACACAAAAAACAACAAAAAAACCATGGATGAAGGAGGTTTGTTTGTCATGTACACAATAATAAATGTCTTAGCTGAATGATCCTCCCACCTCCGTAAACCTGGATCAGCGCATAGACTTGCGAACATTCTTCCCCTGATCCAACATCAACCAAACTTCGAGTTTTTGAGAAGGAAGGAAGGAAGGAAGGAAGGAAGGAAGGAAGGAAGGAAGGAAGGAAGGAGAGAAGGAAGGAAGGAAGGAAGGAAGGAAGGAAGGAAGGAGAGAAGGAAGGAGGGAGGGAGGAAGGAGGAAGGAAGACAACTGGGTGGACAGAGGTGTCCAAAGTGTGTCTTAGAGAGCTGTTCAACACTAGAACAGTTTAATGGCCCTGGACAATCTCCCTGGTGTGTGTGTGTGTGTGTGTATCCATGTTTGTACACACACACACACACACACACACACACACATATAAGCAGTCTGTTTCCTGTTTGGCCCCCTGGTGGTCACAGTTCATCACCTGTGGATCCGAGTGCAGGCGGCGCTTTAAAAGCAGAGGTGCCCAGGAGAGGTGCACTGACCCTGGGCAGGAGATGAGCCGTGCTGCCCTGGTCCCTCTGGAGGACCGAGGTCATCAGAAAAACCAACAGCACTGAGTCTGTGCTCAGCTGACACCTCCACCCTCCATCTCCACCCTCCATCCTCCATCCTCCACCCTCCATCTCCACCCTCCACCCTCCACCCTTCACCCTCCATCTCCACCCTCCACCCTCCTCCCTCCCTCCCTTCCTCTCCTCTCTGCCCTCCAACAGTCACTTGAAATGTTTTTCATTAGTGAAGATGAGAGTCGACAAAAACACTTTTAGTGGGAACTCTGTGTGTGTGATGGTGGGGTCAGGTGAAGTGCCGGCTGATGTGAGCCCCCACTGTCAAAATGTTTTATACATGAGGTTAAGAGGCTGCACACACACACACACACACACACACAGGTAAGAAGCAGAGTGTGTAACACACACACACACACACACACACAGGTAAGAAGCAGAGTGTGTAGTAACTTCAGTGATGCTTTACGGCACTGAAACTGTTTTCTGGTTTTCAGTCGTTTGTACAGATACAAATAATATAAATATTTATAATAAAAATAAACCTGAAAGTAATCTGTCAGTTTTCGAGTCTATGATGAATTCTTCATTATTTGTTGTAAAATATTAAACTGACGTTTCTTTGTCTCAGTGTTTCGACTGATCATCAGTGGAGGTTTCCTCGTTACCTCGTTACCTCGTTACCTACCTTTGTTCCTTCCTTCTTTCCTTTGAGTAAACTGAGCCCTCCTGTCTTTAAAGATCAAAATAAAATGTTGAGACGTTCAGTTTGGTTCTTTCTCTCTGTGATTATCAGGATAATAAGAAGTCAAAGATGACAGAAATCTGTCTCCGTCATTTCTTTTAATGTCTTTAACTCTGCTAATATCCGCCTGGTCTGCAGTCTGTCTGTTGTTTCATTGTTACAGCTAATCAATAGTTGTCCCGTGTGTTTCCTCAGCCTCTCAGTAAATACCCCGCGCTCCACAACGACATCTCCTTCTGGCTGCCGGCGTCCAAAGAGGGCGGCGAGGACGAGCGAGAGAGCTTCACCGAGAACGACTTCTACGAGCTGGTGCGCTCCATCGGAGGAGACCTGGTGGAGAAAGTGTCGCTGGTGGACGAGTTCAGACATCCAAAGTAAGACGACAACTCCACGACACACACAGCTCCACGACACACACAGCTCCACGACACACACAGCACGAAGGCCGAGTGTTAAAATGTGACGAGCGACCTTTAGGTCCCCAGAAGGCAGGTGTGTCCACGTAATGTGACTGTGTGAAGACACACATGTCCCCACAACATCATATACACAGGACTACACAACTTCCTCTTTAATTTGATACCAAATATGAGACACACTAAAACAATAATATATAACATCAGCAACTCGTATTATCTGTTTGTGCAGCAGAGGGTGTGATGTTCAGGCTAACGTCATGTAGCTAACCTGAAAAAACCTTTTCTTGTTCCACTGGGTGTTGAAGTGTGGTTTCACTAAAATCTAAAAATGAGCAACGACATGGATCATTGGTGAAGCAGAGGCAGCTGAATGACACCTGGTTGCACCTGTAACCACACCCACCTGTCAATCAAAGCGTCCACGCTCTTAATCCTGCATAACTTTAAGCCTTAATATAATGTGAACAGGTGAGTTGTATATAAATTCACCCTCAGTACAGTTGTCATGAACGGGGAAATTAGCTACAGAGACCAAAACTGTTTTTTGTACCAGGCTGTAAACATGTTTATTTCTGCTGTGAAGTTGGACATTTGGACATGGGGACTTATGGAGACTGACTCACTTCTGGAGCCAGCCTCAAGTGGACGTTAGAGGAACTGCAGTCCCTCAGAGGTTGGAGCTTGTTATCAGAGTAATCATGATCGACAACACAAAGATCAGAACTTTATTCTTTATTTAACGTGTTTCTATTTGGCTGCTAACACCAGACGACTGATGCTCGTGTCCTTAATTAACACACACACACACACACACACACACACACACAGCTGTCCTTGGCGTACACCTCTGAGCCTGCAGTGCCCGGTGTTGACATCTCATTTTTTAAGTGTGTGTGTGTGTGTGTGTGTGTGTGTGTGTAAAGGGCAGCAGTGGGAGGTTGGTACCTTATGGCTGAGAACTCCTTTTTCACATTACCGTGACACACACACACATATTTGCCCGACCTTGCATTAGTCTGTGTGTGTGTGTGTGTGTGTGTGTGTGTGTGTGTGTGTGTGACGGCCCTGCAGTGCGTAAAAATGTCCGACACTATTCATCTTTCAGCATTTTTAACGTCTTTTAAACAGCGACCTTTTCCCTCTCTCTCTCTAACATTAACACTGAGCTGCTGTTACAGCTAATGGGGGAGACGAGGAGGACAGAGACTGACCTCTGACTGTCAGTGAGGGAACCGAAGATCAGACCTGTCGTCAGGTCACATGATCCAGTTCAGGTGTGTTCACCTTCAGCCTCTCCAGGGTTCAAGGTGTGGGTCAGTCTACACTGTTAAAATATGCTCCGCCTCAACTCTCTGTGATTTACAGAGTTTATGATGGACAGTGAAGTAAACTGCTGACAGCTGTAGCTGCTGTTAGCTCAGTCCGTCAGCTTGGTGGTGAGCTCAGAGCGACGGGTACCCGTCGCTCTGAGCTCACCGCCAAGCTGACGGACTGAGTGTTTGTACCAACAGGCGTTATGGACGACCAGGAAGAAGAAGAGGAGGTAACCAGGCTCAGCAGCTTCTATGGACATGATGGCAGAGGAGAAGAGAGTGAAGAGGCACTGACGGAGGAAGCTAAGAAGAGAAAAGGAGAGAGTGAGCGAGCAAGAAGCCGCCGGACAAGAGTAAATGTGGGACTGACTTTTAGTGGTTGGTGAGAGCTTGGTGAAATAAAAGGCTGAAAGACAGACGCCGAGCTGGGCTGACTGCTGCTGGACTAGGCAGTGAGATCAGCTGCTGCTGGTTTTGTGATCACCTGGATGATGATTGATCAGAAGTAATGTAATCAGAACAAATACTCGAGTACAGCTGGACATACTCTGATTTATAGAGATGTCCTGAACACCTGCATTGCACCGTTTTCCTCCCACCGTCAGTCTGACAATGATGATGGAGAGTTTAGACTCTGTTAATTACACTTATCACTTCTTAAATTAGTGGCGCATGAAATACCTGCAATGCACCTTTTTCCTTCTCTCTGTCTTTGAACACTTTATCATTCTTCTGTTTCTGCTGCAGCTCTCGCTCCTTCAAAATAAAACACAGAGGCTCGGTATCGTCTGAGCTGGCTCTGTCGTCATAGCGAGAGGATTTTGTTTCTCATCGATCACCTGTAACGTCTCATTTGTCACGACACTAATAATAAAACATTTTTACACTGCAGGCGAAGAAGTTTCAGTTCGCCGTTAGTTCATTGAAGAAGTTCACAGCCTAAAATGACATTCAACATTAAATGTCTGAACTTCACGTCAGCAGACTGGAGTGGATCCAAGGATCCTTGGATCCTTGGATCCTTGGATCTTTGGATTTAAGTTACGGATCAAATCAACTTGATTATTTTACTGAATCTGTCGTATCGTGTTCGTGCTGCATTTGGAGGCGACAGCAGAACTTTTTCTGACTGAATGAACTTTGATTCATTCCGAAAGACAAACTGAACATTTACTCCCCGTTGACTTCTTCACCCTTCACACGACGCCGACTCTCTTTTTTTAATCTCTCTGCTGTGATAGATCGTCGTCCTGCGTCTGCCGTCATTAGTCAGCATATTAAATTTTGCTAACAGACTCAGACTGGATCCAAAAAGCTGATGAACTGTTTGTTCCTGTCAGAAACATAAACCAGCTGTGCGACCTCGCGGTAACTCAACACCGTGCCGGGCCGTGCCGGGCCGTGCTGTGCCGTGCCGGCTCACGTGCCTGCACCACCATAAACCAGTCATATTTTTAAAAACTGTTACTGTTTATTGAGTGACGAGCTTCAGTTTACACACCTTAAATATTCTTTGATTTGAACTTTGACAGATTAACCTCAACAACAAATTAAAGGTCTGTATGCTAATTAAGGAGGCAGTCCTAAATCAGTCTAAGTGTTTTGTACCAGGTCCGATCCCTTCAGAGGACGCGTGTGTTGATACTGAGCTCACTGAACGTTAAAGTATCTGAACCTGGATGAAGTGTTTGTTTCAGCTCTGACTGCTTCATCTCCAAACAAACCATAATCTGCATTATGGCTGTAAATTGATCCAAAAGCCACTAAAGCTGCCGGAAGCCTCAGATATATTTTCTACTGCAGAGAACTTCTAAAGTTAATCAAATGAGGGAGAGACGGGAAGAGAGAGAGAGAGAGAGAGAGAGAGAAACAACTGTCTGTGATGCTCTCTCGCCCTCTCTCCTGCTCCATAAACATCTCATGTAGCAGCAAATCAGAGCTGATGTCTCGCTACGATCCCCCACAAATCTGCATTTATTGGTCGCTAACGCTGTCAGCCGCAACCAGGCCGGGACTAATTTGATAAGCCAACAGAGCTGTCAATCAAGATGACAGCACCCTCCCTCTCCCTGAGAGACGGAAAGCTGTCTCTAGGACGTCCCCGCAGACTGTCTAAAACCTGGACGTAGTCTCTGTGACGTCCCCGCAGACTGTCTAAAACCTGGACGTAGTCTCTGTGACGTCCCCGCAGACTGTCT
>NC_040033.1:19221944-19232788 GCF_000972845.2 Larimichthys crocea | reverse complement strand
CACACTCACACCAATTAAATAAACAATGACTGCTCCGCACAAACCTCCCGCACCTCCACACGCTCCTTGTCTCTCCTCTCGGATCTCTGCGTGTTTTTCAGGAGCTCATCAACATCCCGCAACCTCAAGACGCAAAGAACCGCAGCGCTCAAACATGTCTTCCCGTGTCGCCTTTGCCTTTCCCCCCTCTCTCTCTCACTCTCTCTCTCTCTCTCTCTCCTCCGGTCTTATTAGCCTCACCACAAAGTCAATCCCTCGTCAGGAGCTCTCTCTTGCCCCCATGTTAGTCCGCAAAGTCTGCGTAAAAATGGAAAGACGGATTCGGTCCCGCAACAGCAACCACAAGGGGAAAAAGACGCACGGAGCTGCGGTGTTTCCTTCTCTCCCTCTCTCGTCTATTATTTCCCTTCCTCTCTCTCCGTTTTCCCGGTGTGCTTGTAGCGTGTGTGTTACAGAAAGGAAATTGTCCTCCCTCCCTCCTCCTACTCTCTCGGTGGTGTTGGTGGAGTCATTCCCCTCCTCCTCCTCCTCCTCCTCCTCCTCCTCCTATCTAGGTTACCCTGCAGTGTTAGCATATTAGCTCACTGCAGCACTGGCTGCTGCCTGGAGTGTGTGTTGGTATTTTAGCATTCATGCAGCTGATGTGTTTTTGTGTTTTGTGTGTGTGTGTGTGTGTGTGTGTGTGTGTGGCAGTAATGTTTTATGGGCATTAGAGAGCTTGTGTATCAACAACAGACCAGATTTATATCAGCGAGCTCACCGGCTGCCACAGCCCCAAGAGCCTCTGGGTGTAATTGAGCGAAGAGGTTACAGTGGGACACACACACACACACACACACACACACACACACTGATGATAAACACATCGCAGTGTTACAAAGATTTGATGGAACAGGTTCAGTAATAATCATTAAAAATCTACAAACACCTGCTGACTGTAGCTGATTATCAGTCTCCATAAGTCCCCATGTCCAAATGTCCAACTTCACAGCAGAAATAAACATGTTTACAGCCTGGTACAAAAAACAGTTTTGGTCTCTGTAGCTAATTTCCCCGTTCATGACAACTGTACTGAGGGTGAATTTATATACAACTCACCTGTTCACATTATATTAAGGCTTAAAGTTATGCAGGATTCAGAGTGTGGACGCTTTGATTGACAGGTGGGCGTGGTCACAGGCAGGTGAAGTCACGCAGACGAGTCTCTCTGTGCTGAGGTTAACGTTTCATTTAAAGTGTAACAGCTGCGTGAATCTATTATTATCACACACACACTGGACTGTTTCTATTTGTGCTCATGGCGACGTGCCGGGCAGAAAAACCTGCACCGCATACACTCAGTGGTGCCTGGTGAAAAGCATCCAGCTCCACCACAGTACACCACGTCCTGCTATCAGCCAGCAGTGATGTCTGTGCCTCCATCATGACGGAGGGAAACTCTGACGGTGTTCCAGATCACTGCGTCTTTCTCATCATCGTCACAAACCTGATCGCCTCCCGTCTGTTTGCATCTTTACGAGGCTGCTGAAGCTGACATGCATATGGCCGACCGAGAACACACACCAGCGAGGCGGTCGTGCCGGCATCCTGCTGCCAATTTGAGCACACACACACACACACACACACACACACACACACACACACCTTCTGTCCTGCCCCGGTGAATCATGCAGTCAGCAGCTTTGCTCGGGTCACTCGAGGTGAGGCGGGGGGGAAGAGACTCGCTGCTGTCACAGGAAATCCACGTCACTGCAGTTTTTCTGTCTCACTGACAGGAAGGAAAGTTTCATTGTCATCTCTCTGTTGGAAAGTTTCTCGTGTTTGAAACCGGTTCAGATCTCAGCAGAGATCCACGTCCTCGTACTGAGATGAAACACCGAACGTGAGCCGGTGAACACGGTTTAGCCTCTGGGGATAACAGCCAGCGACGGCGTGTGCGTGACGTCACCCACCGGTTCCTGAAGAGACGTTATGAAATCTTGCGGCGCTGGCTTCCATGTTGACAGTCCAAATTCAAGCATATCCCCTGGAAAACAGTTCAAATTAAGCACTTTCCTTTAGAAACAGAGAAATGCTGCACATGCTCAGATTGGACGTTTCTTGACGATGTCGTTTGCAGTGCGGTCACTAAATACGGTAACACATAATACACTTTGTAACTTTACTTGTTTGTCCTGTTGTCGTCCGTACGGTGGCCCTACATCATAACTGATAACTGAACTTCATGTTTTAATATTTGTGTCCTGACAAAATCAAAAGTCTGACCCAGCCTTGGTGACGTTCAGATTTCCCGGAGGCGTCCATCGTTGGCGTTGAGGTAAATAATTTGATCTTTCAAACAAAGTTCCCACTCAGACAGTTACTGGAAGAGATTCAGTCCTCGCTCGTGTTTTCTGGTGGTTTAGTATGCAGGAAACGAGGTGTTTGAATTAGTGTTGAATAAATTAGCTGTCAGAAAAACTTAAGCTCAGCTGGTCGGACTGCCTGAACACCAAATCTCACATGAACAACCACAAACTTCAGCGAGGGCGGCCAGCAGAGCTCCAAACTTCTCAGCCGAACACGACAAAACGGCTACTGCCACACAGATCTGTGGATTTTAGGATAAAATGCTGCAAACAAAGCAAACTCTCATTTAGAAAGCTCACACAGCAGATCAGATCACACTCATGGAGAAATAATGTCCTCCATGTAAAAACCTGGCAAAGACGCAGCGCGGCCTGAAAAACAACTGCTGTTTATGAGCCCGTACATCTGGCTCGCTTTGAGTCGGATCTGTGTCCACACTCACAGTCTGGACGCTCTGCAACAACACTTCTTATTATTACATATTCATAGACGTTAATGAGCTGATCGGCTCATGCAGAGGAGCCTACAACCACAACCACAACTACAACAACCACGATTACTACAACCACAACAACTACTACAACTATAACCACAACTACAACCACAACTACAACCACAACAACTACAACAACCACAATTACTACAACCACAACAACTACAACAACTACAACAACCACAACTACTACAACTATAACCACAACAACTACAACAACCACAACTACAACTACAACAACTATAACCACAACTACTACAACTACAACAACTACAACAACCACAACAACTACAACCACAACAACCACAACAACTACAACAACCACAACTACAACTACAACAACTATAACCACAACAACTACAACAACCACAATTACTACAACCACAACTATAACCACAACAACTACAACAACCACAATTACTACAACCACAACAACTACAACAACCACAACTACAACCACAACAACTACAACAACTACAACAACCACAACAACTACAACAACCACAACTACTACAACAACCACAATTACTACAACCACAACAACTATAACCACAACTACAACTACAACAACTATAACCACAACTACAACAATTACTACAACCACAACAACTACAACCACAACAACAACTACTACAACAACTACAACAACTACAACAACTACTACAACCACAACAACAACTACTACAACAACTACAACAACTACAACAACCACAACAACTACTACAACCACAACAACTACAACAACAACTACAACAACCACAATTACTACAACCACAACAACAACAACTATAACCACAACTACAACAACCACAACTATAACAACAACTACAACAACTACAACTATAACCACAACTACAACAACCACAACAACAACAACAACAACAACAACAACTACAACTACAACAATTACTACAACTACTACAACTACAACAACAACTACAATAACCACAATTACTACAACCACAACAACAACAACTATAACCACAACTACAACAACTACAACAAACACAACTACAACTATAACAACAACAACAACTACAACAACTACAACTACAACAATTACTACAACTACTACAACTACAACAACAACTACAATAACCACAATTACTACAACCACAACTACAACAATTACTACAACTACAACTACAACAATTACTACAACCACAACAACTACAACAACAACTATAACCACAACTACAACAACAACTATAACCACAACTACAACTACACCAACCACAACAACTACAACAACTACAATTACTACAACCACAACTACAACAATTACTATAACCACAACTACAACAACCACAACTACAACTACAACAACAACCACAACTACAACAATTACTACAACAGCAACAACTACAACAACTACAAACACAACTACAACAACTACAAGAGACTACATCCAGGTTTTAGACAGTCTGTGGGGACGTCTCAGAGACTCAGAGATATCGATGGACTTTTCTCAAAGCGCTTTTGTGTTTTATTTCACGTCTCATTTAAACTGAAGAAGAAGACGTGACAGGAAGTGCTAAAAACAAAATGGATGCATAGAGTCTGTCATTATCGACAGTTTCTGCCTCACTCACCATCCTGTGTGTGTGTGTGTGTCTGTGTGTGTGTGTGTGTGATGAGGTTCGATCCAGGTAGATTGACTTCTTATTGTCTGGGGATGAGAGAGAGGTGAGGCGTAGAGCCACATAAGTTGTGTTTTGATGTCACATGACTGATGAGCTGTTTCCTCATGGCTCCTCACAGTAACATAAAACAAACAGAAGCACCTTTGTTACAGTTCCTGTGAAACTGCAGGTCCACGAGGTCAATGCTGACAGTAATATATCCTGAAACTGAAAGACTGCAGAGACTCTGTGTCCATCTCTGACGCTGTTTCTGATTCTCTCAGCAAAACTGAGTCCTCACACCTGAACACGAACACTGAGTCCAAAGTCCAGGAGACTCTTTGTCTCTTTATCTGTCACCTGTGCTCACTTTAACTTTAACGTTGTTGTCAGCTGTGTGTCGTTGAGGTCGCCTGTGTGTCGTTCAGGTCACCTGTGTGTCGTTGAGATCACCTGTGTGTCGTTCAGGTCACCTGTGTGTCGTTGAGGTCACCTGTGTGTCGTTGAGGTCACCTGTGTGTCGTTCAGGTCACCTGTGTGTCGTTGAGGTCGCCTGTGTGTCGTTCAGGTCACCTGTGTGTCGTTCAGGTCACCTGTGTGTCGTTGTTGGACACAAACACTCTCGAAGGTTCAGGTATGAGGACATAACGAGAAAAGGCGTCCTCACAATGTCAGTATGTAACTGTCCTCATATACAGGAGAACCAACACACACACACAGAGTCAGAGACTGTAAATATTGTTTTGGATGACTCACCTGCCCGAGGGAATCCTACAACAAAAGTGTGTGTTGGCGTTTCTTTGTGTGTGCACAGCAGCTGCTAATTGAAAAGCAGAGAACTGTTTTCTCTGTTAATCGGCGCGGCGTCCTCGCCGGAGAAAACATGGCGAGTTCCTGCAGATTCAGTCTGAGACTTGGAGTGTGATGCAGGGAGACAGCAGTACGCTGAGTTTGTGCTCAGCTCCGGACTCCATTAGACCCGCCGTCCCCTAAAAGACAGCACAGGTCCCTCCGGAGGGGAGCAACGAAGACAGAGCGAGCTCACCGAGAAGCCGGAGACGGAGATTGTTTTTAGTGTCTGTTCAGATATTTCAGCTTTGATTTCATTTGTGGATCAGTGATGCCTTTTAACAACATGACTCATAATCAGAGATTAAAAAACACTTTGTTGCTCAACGCAAGTTGCTCAACTGGGACTGAAGAACTGGGGACAAGTTGTAGATGTTCGGTGCAAATATTGCTAAATATTTATGTTTTTTGCAAGCTGTGAAGTGAAGCCACAACCTGCAGTTCCTCTAACGTCCACCTGAGGCTGGCTCCAGAAGTGAGTCAGTCTCCATAAGTCCCCATGTCCAAATGTCCAACTTCACAGCAGAAATAAACATGTTTACAGCCTGGTACAAAAAACAGTTTTGGTCTCTGTAGCTAATTTCCCCGTTCATGACAACTGTACTGAGGGTGAATTTATATACAACTCACCTGTTCACATTATATTAAGGCTTAAAGTTATGCAGGATTGCTGGTTGCTGGTTGCTGGTTGCTAATGAGGCTCCAGGCAGCAACAGGACAGAGTGTAAACAGATGAATAGTAAATCTGGACTGATCGTCGTGAGTCGGTTCATCTTTACTCTGCAGCTGCTGAGCGATCGATCCGTCCTTTCATCAGCGTTCTCGTGATGTTTCAGCTCTCAGACTCTGATTGGACTTTGACAAATGTTGCGGAAATAAACAGATCTGATTGGTCGAGGAGACAGACTGCATGGTGAATCGATGGCGCTTCCTTGTTTGTTTGTTAGAGAAGATTTTTAATTTGACTGGATGTTACGTGAGGTCAGTCTGTGCACGCGAACGTAGCAATGCATTAACTGCATCGATCCACACACACACACACACACACACACACACACACATCTGAATCACGGCAAGCTCATGTTACCCGAGAGATCATGAAAATGCATTGTGAATGAATCTGATTGGATTGCAGGAATGGGGGCACTCACAAACATAATAACACACACACACACACTCACACACACTCTCACACACACACACACACACACACACACACACTCTTTCCCAGGCTTTAGTGGTTTTCTCCCGCTGCCTCCATTTTCCTGATAATGCTCTCTTCCTGCTTTCCCTCCATCTTATTACCAGTATCACACACACACTCATTCACACTCGCTAAAGTGCCTTCCTGTTTGTCTTTCAACCCACTTTACACACACACATACACACACACACACACACACACACTCCTCAAGTGAAAGTGAGGGAGTGTTAGCTAATTGCAATAAATCGTACACACTGAAGTCACATGACACCGAGTGGAGGTATCATGGACGTAGTCTCTGTGACGTCCCCGCAGACTGTCTAAAACCTGGACGTAGTCTCCGTGACGTTCAATATTGCCGTGGGGGGCGGTCTCATTACCCATGATTCTTTGCCTGACATTCGCGGCGTGTGATTGGCTGGTCAGGACATACGGGCTCCGCTTCCTTTCCGTTATCGTAGTGAATAATTCAGACGGCTGTTTAGCTGACGGCCTTGCTGGCATTTCCTCTGCGCTAATTGCTCGTTAAGTGTTCCACTTGACCTTTAACGGGAGGATCGAATCAGAGTGGTTTCGTTTTAGGGCATCTGTGTCTTCAGTGTTAACTCTTTAAACTCTGAATGAACTACATTTCCCTCCAAGACCAGAAGTATCCACTTCCTGCTTCCTGCCCTGAGCTAAACCCAGCAGGAAGCTGCTCACTGCTGGTCTGGTGTTCGGAGCCATGAGCTAGTGCTAATGTAGCTAACTGCTAATGTCCATGGAGGTGATGTGAGATCTCTTGATCCCGATCAGGCTCATCAAACACGTCTTCATCATCCAAACACCCCCGAAATAACTCCTCCGTCTTCATCCGCCACACGCCCGCTGTTTGTTTGTACGAGTGACATCATCATGTGAGTTCGGATCAGCTGCTTCAGTTTGAAGCCTTCGACAGGAGGACGGAGCTTCGTCAGAGAGCACAGCTTTCAGGACAAACTCGTCCAGATGCGTCTCTGACACACAGTCATCAGGACATGTGTGTGTGTGTGTGTGTGTGTGTGTGTGTGTGTGTGTGTGTGTGTGTGTGTGTGTGTGCAGCTCGACCGACGTGATTCACGTCGTCTGTTCGTCTCTTTCTGATTGATGGATCGAGTGTGTGTGTTCTGAGTCATGGTGAACACTCATCATGTCTCCTGGTGCTCCAACAGACGGACAGTAGGCGACACACACACTGTATTTATACAGTATGTGCACACACACACACACACACACACACACACACACACACAGGGCAGCTAAAAGGCTGTTCAAAGACATTTCAGTGTCCGACGACGAGATGAAAGCAAAGTGTGGAGGAAAGACGGAAAGATGGAAGTAAGGAAGGAGAGGCAGGAGGAGGAAAGGGGGAATAAAAAGGACAGAAAGAGAAAGAATGGGATGGAAAATGGACAGAAGAAGGAAAGGGAAGGATAAAAAGTAGGAGGGAAGCTGAATGAAGGATGTATGAAGAAAGGATGAAGGAGTCGAGAAAGAAAGAGGGATGGGAGGAGAAAAAGTAGTTAGAAAAGGAGTCAAAGAGGAGGGAGTGAAGAGGACGGAGGAGGGAAGACAAAGAGAAGAAAGAAGTAAGAACGAATGAATAAAAAGAAAGTTGGAAGAATGAAAGGAAGGAGGTCAATAAAAAGTAGGAGAAAGAAGAAGGGATGATGAGGTCAGGAAGCAAGGAGATAATCAAGATGGAGGGATGGAAGAATGAAAGAGGTAAAGAGGAGGAAGAAGGACTGAAGCGAGGGAAAGAATGGAGTAAGATGGGGGGAGGAGAACGAGGAGGAACAGAAGAAAGAAAAAGAAAAAGTGGATTTAAAAAGACGAATGAAAGCAAAAAGGAAAGATTCAAAATAAGAGGCAGGAAATGAGAGAACAGGAAGTAGGAAAGGAGTGAAGGGAAGAAGGAAACCAGGAGGAAGTGAGAAAGGTCAAATCACCAAGTAGAAAGTAAAAGTAAGAACTTTGTAGTAATCTCGGATCACCCTCATGGACCAATCAGGTTCCAGTCTCATGAATAATTAATGAGCTGAGACTGGCTCCTCTGCTTATTGAAACATTGATAAGGTGATCAGACTTCAGGGTCTATTATTACCTCCTCTGACAGACAGACAGGCTTCCTACTACAGTGACAGCCCTGTTAATAATTCACACTGCTCCACCTCCTCCACCTCCTCCACCTCCTCCTCTTCTTTTCTTCCTCCGTCTCTGTTTGAATCCAGTTTTGAATGAAAGTTGACGGATTCTGCGTGAACACGGACTGAATCACGTTTGTTCAATACGATCTAAGATCTAATGATAAATTAAAAGCAGTGACTGTGGAGAACCGTCGCCTGTAAATCTGACATGAGTCCATCCATCTTCTGCTTCACATCTGCTCGTGGTGGTGGAAAGCCCAGACATCCCTCTGCCCGGTGATGTTTCCATCATCCCGAGGGGTTCCTGAGCCAGATGAGAAATCTAATCTCTCCAGTGTGTTCTGGCTCCGCCCCGAAGTCTCCTAACACGTCCAAAGGAAGGCGCCCTGATCAGATGTTGAACCACCTGATCTGATCTGGCTCTGTTCGCAAAGGAGGAGGAGCAGTTTGTCTTTCAGCTCATGGGCTCAGGTGAACGTTGGAACGTTCCTCCCAGCGGTCTGATACAACGCTTGCATTTCTGCTGACCTGCTGATGCACAGAGGCGTCATCCCGACTGCAGCCAACAGAACCACATCATCTGCAAAGAGGCTGAATGTTGACGTACATAATCTGTGAGAAAGGACATCCGGGTGGATGTCCGGGTGGATGTCCGGGTGGATGTCCGGGTGGATGGGTGTAACATCTGCACATGGAGCAAACCGTCACTCATCTTTAAACCTGATTTTACTGAAACCATTGGACTGAACTTTGATGAGAAGTTTGATATTTGCATTTTCATGGTCCCTTCCCATGGAAGCTGGTCCCAGCTGTAACCAAACGGCCTGGGTTCAAACCCTCGACCCTGCCGAGGCCGTGACCTCTGACCTCTGTTTGGACGGTTCGTAAGGGCGAGACGAGTTTGGTTCTTGAGGGAGCAGCAGAGTCTCGGTTTCCCTTCGACAAACGACAGATTGCCGACAGAATCCTGGTGGATTTTCCGGACTAGAGCCAGATCTCTTGCACAGCCGGCTAACTGCTACAGAGCGGCTCTGACTAATTTATGCAGATGTATTAATAGATCACAGGCAGCTCTCACCAGGCCGCCGTGCCTTCTCTCCTCAGCACAAGGAAAAAAGGCCAAATAAACAACTGAGATAGAGAAGAGCTCTGTCTTCGCTCTGCAGACTAAAAGGCCGGCTTCGGAAGGAGGCGGTCGTTTGCATATCCGCCTTCAGGATTTGTTTGATTTTGTTTGGCATTTTTTATTCATGCATTTATTTATTTTCCACCAGACGTGAAGAGATCCAACAGCAGACATCTTCAAATACTTTATTCCCCATGCCATTAAGACAGCGTCGTCACCGCACACGTCGATGCTATTTTAAAAAAAATGATTTTAATCATCTACAAAGAAAGAAACAGCCTCTGAAGCTTCGTTTAAAGTTTCTGTTTCTGTTTCTCTGATCGGAAATCATGAACAGTAAATGTCGTTCTTCAGCGTCACGCCTTCAGAGATCTTTTCTACAGACGCCATGTTTGAGCGACACTCTGCAGTCACACTGGAAACTGATCAGCACTTCAACTGGACGACACAGCTGACAGGACAGCAACAAATAATCTTCAGGTCTTCAGGTCTTCAGGTCTTTAGGTCTTCAGGTCTTCAGGTCTTTAGGTCTTCAGGTCTTTAGGTCTTTAGGTGTTTAGGCCTTTTTAAGATCGTTAATTGAAGATCAAATACTTTGTCTGATGACAGCTGAGCTCATTAATATTCATAATTATTCATAAGCACTCATGAATATTGTGTTAGGTTTCCTCTTCCTTCCTGTGCGTCTGACCGCCCGTCCCAATTAGTAAAGAAGAGATTAACGACACACACACACACACACACACACGTAAAGAAGAGATTAACGACACACACACACACACACACACACACACACTCATTGATATCAGCTTGTTTCTGGCTCGCCATTAGGGACGTCTGCGATTACACACACCTGTCCAGGTAGCCCCGCCCCCTAATGCCCCTGCTGGTTGGAGGAAATGTCGCCCTCTAGACTCTGTTCAGGTTATTGATGACAACTTAAAGTGTCTACAACACAAAGATCAGAACTGTACGTACGTGAAGTGTTACTGCACGCAGCTTCCTGTGTTCCGAGTGTTTGTGCGTCTTCACGTCA
>NC_040033.1:19206111-19221934 GCF_000972845.2 Larimichthys crocea | reverse complement strand
TGAAAAACCCTGCATGAGGGATGAAATAATGAGAAGAGGAAGAGAAGAAGAGGCTTCCTTCAGGGGTTTACGGTATCACGTGGTTTTTCCCTCTTCATGTGAAGGCAGCACGGTGCTTTCAAGGACGCTGCGGAGTTCCTCTCATCCTCGCCTCCTTCAGTGTATCGATCTCTCCTCTCAACAACATTTTTCTCTCCATCTGAACGAAACTCGACTCCACCCTCTTTCAGGGTTGTCCATCATCATCTCTGAATGTAACATACACTCCATCCTTTCTCTCTCCTTGTCTCTTCCTCCATCCCTCCATCCGCGACGTCAGATTCCATCCAGTTTTTTAAAATGTTTTCTGTCCGTGGGTGACCCGATGCAGATTCTTCTTCCCTTCTAATACAAAATATCTCGATGGCTTAAACTATCCGGATTCGTCGTCACGTCCGTCCATGAGCTCACAGTAAACTGAGTAAACGGTTGAAAAGCTGCCATCATGGCTCCACACAGATCAGGACTCTTCTAGCAAAGTTAGTTCTGATCCAGATTCAGTCCAACAAAAAATAACTCTAATTATGAATGAACCCGCTTGGTGTGGAACTGCAGCTGTCGAGTCTCTTCTCATCTTACAACCAACAAATAAATAAACCAACCGATAACGACTATTAAATTCAGTTCAACACAACAAAGCTTGAGTAGATTCATGTATCTTGCTCATCACGTCACGTTACTGGAAGATTTTTTGTTTTCCTTCATCTTTAATGGCAACGTTTGTTGCTCGGTTGGTCAATGTTTCCTCGGCTGGAAATGATTCAAACATGAAGCCGTTCTAATGAATACGCCCGCTGAGTTATTTATAGACGCACCAGTGTTAAAGTTAGACGTGTCTGAGCACAACAGAAATAAGTCGTCAACTTTATCTCCCTCACTTTTCTTTTAATGGTGCGGCGAGTTATTCATAGAAATGTTAATTGCTCTGGATATGAAATCCCCCTCTCCCATTTTCTTCCAATTTCACACCACACTGATGATGTGTTTGTTCGTTCCATTTCAAAACGAGATGCAGCATGATAACGAGTTTGTGTTTTTCTCACATGTAAAATCTCTTTAGAGTCAGTTGCTCATAAATATACACAGAAACATGTTTCACACTGAGTGAGCTCTGATGTTCAACACACTGACAGCATACGGTAAATACACCGCTGAATACAGCTGTGTAAATACACCAGGAAATACTGATAATACACCGTGAAATAGTACTGTAGTAAATACACCGAATCTCTGGAATACTGTAAATACACCCGTGAATACACTGTAAATACACCGTGAATACTGATAAATACACCATGAATACACGTAAATACACCATGAATAGACTGTAAATCCACCGTAATACACTGTAAATACACCGTGAATATACTGAATACACCGTAAATAAACTGTAAATACACCGGAATATACTGTAATACACCCTGAATAACTGTAAATACACCGTAAATACACTGTAAATACACCGTGAATAACTGTAAATACACCGTGAATATCACTGTAAAATACACCTGAATATACGGTAAATACACCGTGAATACACTGTAATTACACAGTGAATATACTGTAAATACACCGTGAATACACTGTAAATAACCATAATACCGTAAATACACCGTGAATACACTGTGAATACACCGTGAATACACTGTGAATACACCAGAAAACGGAAATCACCGTGAATATACTGTAATACACCGTGAATACACTTGAATACACCATGAATCACTGTAAATACACCGTGAATAGACTGTGAATTACACCGTGAATACACTGTGAATACACGTGAATACACTGTAACATAAATAACTGAAATACACCGTGGAAACCGTGAATACACTGTGAATACACTAACCTGTAAATACACCGTGAATACACCGTGAATACACTGTGAATACACCATGAACACTGTAAATCACCGTGAAGAGACTGTGAAAACACGTGAATACACTGTGAATACACCATGGATACACTGTAAATACATCATGAAATACACTGTAAATACACCAGAATACACTGTAAATACACCGTGAAATATACTGTGAATACACGTGAATACACTGTGAATACAACCATGAATATAGCTGTAAATACACGTGAATAACACTGTAAAATACACCATGAATACACTGTAAATACACCTGAATACCCTGTAAATACACCATGAAATACATGTAATACACCGTGAATATACTGTGATACACCGGGAATCACTGTGAATACACCGTAATATACTGTAAATACACCGTGACTACACTGTAATACACCGTGAATACACTGTAAAATACACCATGAATACACTGTAAATACACCGTGAAACACTTAAATACACATGAATATACTGTAAATACACCGTGAATATACTGTAAAATACACGTGAATACACTGTGAAATACACCGTGAAATAGAAACTGTAAATACACGGAATACACAGTCCCCCCTAATGCCCCTGCTGGTTGGAGGAAATGTCGCCCTCTAGACTCTGTTCAGGTTATTGACGACAACTTAAAGTGTCTACAACACAAAGATCAGAACTGTACGTACGTGTTCTGTTTAACGTTCCGTCTGTGAGGTGAAGTGTTACTGCACGCAGCTTCCTGAAAAACCCTGAATGAGGGATGAAATAAATGAGAGAGGAAGAGAAGAAGAGGCTTCCTTCAGGGGGTTTACGGTATCACGTGGTTTTTCCCTCTTCATGTGAAGGCAGCACGGTGCTTTCAAGGACGCTGCTGGAGTTTCCTCTCATCCTCGCCTCCTTCAGTGTATCGATCTCTCTCTCTCAAACACATTTTCTCTCCATCTGAACGAAACTCGACTCCACTCCTCTTTCAGGGTTGTCCATCATCATCTCTGAATGTAACATTACACTCCATCCTTTCTCTCTCCTCTGTCTCTTCCTCCATCCCTCCATCCGCTGACGTCAGATTCATCCAGTTTTTTAAAATGTTTTCTGTCCTGTGGTGACCCGATGCAGATTCTTCTTCTCCTTCTAATACAAAATATCTCGATGGCTTAAACTATCCTGATTCGTTGTCACGTCCGTCCATGAGCTCACAGTAAACTGAGTAAACGGTTGAAAAGCTGCCATCATGGCTCCACACAGATCAGGACGTCTTCTAGCAAAGCTTTAGTTCTTGATCCAGATTCAGTCAACAAAAAATAATCTTCTAATTATGAATGAACCCGCGTGTGTGTGAACTGCAGCTGTCGAGTCTCTTCTCATCTTACTAACCAACAAATAAATAAACCAACCGATAACGACGATTAAATTCAGTTCAACACAACAAAGCTTGAGTAGATTCATGTATCTGCTCATCACGTCAACGTTACTGGAAGATTTTTGTTTTCTTCAGATCTTTAATGCAACGTGTTGCTCGTGTTGGTCAATGTTTCCTCGGCTGGGAATGATTCAAACATGAAGCCGTTCTAATGAATACGCCCGCTGAGTTATTTATAGACGCACAGTGTTAAAGTTAGACGTGTCTGAGACACAACAGAAAATAAGTCGTCAACTTTATCTCCCTCACTTTTCTTTTAATTGGTGCGGCGAGTTATTCATAGAAATGTTAATTGCTCTGGATGAAAATCCCCCTCTCTCCATTTTCATTAATTTCACACTCACACTGATGAAGTGTGTTTCTGTTTCATTTCAAAACTGATGCAGCATGATAACGAGTTTGTTTTTCTCACATGTAAAATCTCTTTAGAGTCAGCTGCTCCATAAATATACACAGAAACATGTTTCACACTGAGTGAGCTCTGATGTCAACACACTGACAGCATACTGTAAATACACCGTGAATACACTGTAAATACACCGTGAATACACTGTAAATACACTGTGAATATACTGTAAATACACCGTGAATATACTGTAAATACACCGTGAATATACTGTAAATACACCGTGAATATACTGTAAATACACCGTGAATATACTGTAAATACACCATGAATACACTGTAAATACACCATGAATACACTGTAAATACACCATGAATACACCGTAAATACACCGTGAATATACTGTAAATACACCATGAATATACTGTAAATACACTGAATACACAGTAAATATGTAAATACACAAATTATAGTATTAACTGTAATCACTGTATTTGCAGTGTGTATTATATTTACAGTATTTACAGTACAATGTACATACTTTGTCCTTTCTGTGTGTGTGTGTGTGTAGTAATGCCTTTATGACACAAAACGATCTGCTTATTTTTCATGCATAATGTAGCATGTGTACATATTCACACACATATTCCTGTTTACATTGCAGTGTGTGTGTGTGTGTGTGTGTGTGTGTGTTACAGGTATCACTGTATCGACCCGCCCCCCTCCCCCTTAGCAATATAGGCTGGATAATGGAGACATCAATTATTCAACAACAACACAGTCTATCACATTAAATACCATTGACTGTGTGTGTGTATGTGTGTGTGTGTGTGTGTGTGTGTGTACACAAGTATGATGTGTAATTGTGTTTGTGTCTCTGACATTTCTCCTGAATGTACTGATGTTCAATTATTCAGAGCCTCGTGTTGTTTAGTTATTCTGAGTCACCCTGTGTGTCTCTTTCATCCTTAAATCTTTAAGGATCATCTTTAAATCAGACAGAGACATCCTTGAATCATCCTGTAAAATCCATAAAATCTCGCTAAGACCACCTTGAATCAACCTGTAAAAATCCTTAAATCTAGCTAAGACCACCTTGAATCAACCTGAAACATCCTTAAATCTCCCTTGGACCCCCTTGATTCAGCATGAAAATCCTTAAAACTCCCCCAGACATCCTTAAATCTTCATTTAATCTCCTTGAATCAACCTAGAATGTCCTTAAATCTTCCTAAAACGTCTTTGAACCTAAATTAATTTCAAATTGTAACTAAAAAGTGGCCAAAAGATGAAGATGTACTAACAGCATCTGTCTCTGTCTCTGTCTCTGTCTCTCTCTCTCAGGACCGGTAGGCGGAGTCATTGTTACCACATCATCTATCGCCACATGGAGCGAACTCTGACCCAGCAGGAGGTTCGACTCGTCCATGAGGAAATCGAGCGCACCGCCGAGACAGAGCTCGGTGTGCAAGGACGATACTGACACACACACACACACACATACACAGAAGATATACACACAAACATGTACACACACCAACCCTCTGCACTCAGCTTTGTCACGTCCTCGTAGCTGCAGGGAGACACGTTGACTTTAATACTGACGTCACACAATCTCACACACACACACACACACACACACACACACACACTGCTGTCTGATGTTTTGAAACATTTTCTTTCCTAACATGAAGTCTGACAGAAACTGTGGAGTCTGACACTTCAGGAAACACTGAACACAAACAGTTAGTGATGAACTCATCATGGATTCTTTGTTTGATTGTGTTTGACATTAAAAGTTTGTCACATGATTCTGAGTTTTTATCTGCACCTAATCCATCCTTAAAACATGAAGCCTCTTCCTGTGACTCAGCTGGTCGAGTTTTGATGGACGCCATGTTGAACTGCACAGGAAGTCACACGGAGAGAGTTCTTCAAAATAAAACGCGTTGTGCAAACTCGACTGAAGCCGTGTCATGTAACCAAACACACTGATCATAGCAGCGCGATGCTGATGAGCTAATGCTAATCATCGAGGATCAGCTGCTCCAACATTTTACAATAACAGCACAGACCACACACACACACACACACACACACACACACACACACACACAGGCGTCCAAATGCCACTCTGTCAGTTATTCTCTGCCAGTGTTGAGGCATTAAATGGCTTTGCCTGTCACTCCACTCAGCCATGCAATGAATTCTGGGAGCTCTCTCATAGTGAGTTTTCACACACACACACACACACACACACACACACACACACACACTCATTTAAATGCAGCTCGTTAGAAAATACACTCCTACTCTCTCTCACACACTCAGACACACACACACACACACAACACTCTGTCAGTGTGCTGAGACGATACCCGGCTTAGACTGCTACGATCATACACTGGTATACTGAACTTCACACACACACACACACTCACACACACACACACACACACACTTACAGGCAAAGGCCACTCTGCCAATCATGCAGTGGGAAGGCTGTCTACCTTCGATGGCTCTGCTCGTCACTCTGGTTGAGTTAAAACTGAGCTCTGACAGTTTGAGGCCATGCCTACAGTTTGGACACACACACACACACACACATGTACACACGTAGAGTAAATACACACTTATATTTGATCACTGTGACTCTTAGCTTTCAGAAAATTCAAAACTAAAAGTAACAAAAGTTCATTCACAGAAAAATAATCAATCTCAAAGTTTGTAATTTAATAAACTTTATTTATCGAGAATATAAGACTTAGGGTGGCTCAGGCTGATTTAATGGAGATTTAAGGATGTTTCAGGCTAATTCAAGGATGTCTCAGAGAGATTTAAGGGTGTTTCAGGCTGATACAGTGAGATCTTAGGGAGATTTAAGGATGTCTCTGACTAATTTAAGGACATTTCAGGCTGATTCAAGGATGTCTCAGGGAGATCTAAGGGTTTCCAGGCCAATTTAAGGGTTTCTCAGAGAGATTTAAGGATATTTCACGCTGATTCAAGGAGATTTCAGGGAGATCAGTATCAGGATGTTATGGTTGTGTTGTTTGTAGTTTTCCTTCAGCAGACTGACTCTTCTGTCCTTCAGACGTCACGCTGAGACAAAGTGGTAGATTACTTTAAAGACACCTTCACACCTCCTGACACACACTTCATCTCACACATATATTTTTCTCTTCTACCCTATAACACACACACACACACACACACACACACACACACACACACACTCAGGTGGAGGTCCTGTGAGGTTTACCCTCCAGTGTGTCTGGTCAGAATTGATTGGATCGTGTGCAGAGACAATGCGACCTCTGCTAGAAACAGACTTAATGCACCGACTGTCTGAGACGGAGTCCAGATTCATTCTGTGTGCAGACTGATGTGTGCTGCATCACACATTCACACAGCTGATTCCAGGGAGATTCAAGGATGTTTCAAGGGGGGTTTTTCTTAATATGTCTGAAAATTCACATTATCGGAAAGAGGCTGATTGAAGGACATTTTAGTAACATTTGGGAATGTTTGAAATTAGTTTCAGGCACATTGAGGAATGTTTTCAGGTTGATTCAAGGATGTTTTAGGGAGATTGAAGTAAGTTTCAGGCATATGTAGAGATGATTTAATATTTGCAAACTGTTGTTGACAAAGTGGCTGCAGGATGCTGAACTGATCTCTGATCTCCGGAGATTCAGACTGGATTTATGAAGTTTGGATGTGGTGAAGCAGTCAGAGATGTTTTTGAATTCACCCGCATCAGTTCAAGTGAGTAAAGTGCTTCGACTTTTAAATGGAGGGAAAACTGAACATTTGAATGGTGGCTGAGCTCGGCCTCCATCACGGCGGATTTTTATGATATCATGTTTCTATTCTATCGACTTCCCCCGTTGCATGCTGGGATTTGTTCTGTTTGATTCATGACGTTTCTGGTTGGTCGACTGACCGGATAAACACACCAGCAGAAACAGTGTTAGTGTGTGTGAACTACTCCAGCCATGACACGTCACACACACTGTTCTTAGTTACAGAAACGTTTGCCTTCAACATTTACATCCTAATGAAACCCAGAATACACACAGGGTGCAGCAAGATAACAAGTCAGACTTTGACTTCAACGCTCCACAGCTCAGCTGGTTTGATAGAATAAAAAACATTTTCCTGCTGAGCCTCAGCTGCAGAGTTTCATCTTTTCATCACATGAATAAAAAACAGACTTCTGAATCCACGTCGACTTCATCCGATCTGCAGATATCACAAATCACTCATTTTAACTTTGTTTCAATAAAACATCACAACTGTGAAGTTTGGACGGTTTATATTAGAATGATTTATCACACTGTGTAACTTTGGGCTCCGGGTCGGGAGAAGTACGTAACGCTTTACGGCACTAAGTCACACAGCAGCAACTATTTCACTGATTCTGGTGAAACTGGATCATATTTTATGGAGGAAATGTTTTCTGGTTTTCCCTCTGATGTCCTCCGGCTGCTCCGCCTCAACTCTCTGTGATTTACAGAGTTTATGATGGACAGTGAAGTAAACTGCTGACAGCTGTAGCTGCTGTTAGATCATGTTAGCTCAGTCTGTTAGCTGCTGTTAGCTCATGTTAGCTCAGTCTGTTAGCTGCTGTTAGCCCATGTTAGCTCAGTCTGTTAGCTCATGTTAGCTGGGCTGCCCAGACTGTGAGCTCAGAGCACCGGGGGAGTGTTAACGTTTGTACCACAGGAGGTTTGGACCACCAGAAAAAAGAATTAGAGGTTTCAGCAGCTTCTATGGACATAATGGCAGAGGACAAGAGAGAGAACATCTTGACGAAGTCGCTGTGTGATTCTCAGATCCTCATTTAGACTCCTCGTCACTCCTCAGGTTGACACACAACACACAGCTCGCCCCACATCTGTCACAGATAAAAATATCTTGTCTATCTGTGGAAACGTGTGCATCCACAGAGGGAGTGATGTGAACCACACGTCCCACAATCCACCTGGCTCGTCAATGATGCGGTGGAGGTGCTGACACAGAGGACACCAGCAAGAAGGTTGATTAGTTTGTTTACACACCACTGTGACGTCACAGAGACTACGTCCAGGTTTTAGACAGTCTGCGGGGACGTCACGGAGACTACGTCCAGGTTTTAGACATCTGTGTGGACGTCTCAGAGACTACGTCCAGGTTTTAGACAGTCTGCGGGGACGTCTCAGAGACTACGTCCAGGTTTTAGACAGTCTGCGGGGACGTCTCAGAGACTTCAGTTTTAGTGTCTGTCAGTTCTCGTGCTGTGATTTCCACATGAACACGTTAACCGTCCTACACGTGATCTCACGTGTTTCTGTTTTACAGTTTTTGGTCTAACAATGGAAAGACATCTGAGGTCAAGCTGCATCTTCTCTAAATCCTGAAAAATCCCTGTATGTGAAGTTTGGGAACTCGTATCCATATTTTAATAACTGTCACAGATCGATATATATTTGTGTGTATGAGCTGCAGCAGGTTTCTTCTTTGTTGTTTATATTTGCAGAAACAAATGATAGGAAAAGACAGAAGAACCAAAATAAATCCAGACTGACAGATGAAGAAAGTCTGAAGAGGAAACTAAATAAAAACTCAATCTGACCCTCAGACAGAAAAACATCGTCTGTCTGTTTCACTTTCACTTATACTTCCCTTTCTTCTCCTTTCACTCTTCATCTCTTCTTCTTCTTCTCCTTCTTCTTCTTCTTCTTCCTTCGTTGTTTGACACTTCCAGTCACGATGAATATGAAGCAAACTCGATGCCCCCGCTGTCTGTTGTAAGGTTCTGACTTGATCTTTGCAAATCCACGAAATGCATGCATCCACACACCCACACCATGTCTCCAGCGTCAGCCTGTGTGTGTGTGTGTGTGTGTGTGTGGGTCGGAGGGCTAGCAACTACACCCATCTGTCACCGTCCCACCACACCCCTCCCCCCCTCGTCGCCTCCATATGAGACAATGAGAACACGAGCTCAAAGTGTCTGCAATGAAAAATAAGAACAAACAGAGAAAGAGGCTGAGCGATTGTTTCCGTTTGAATGTAGCACAACAAGAAACTTTCAATAATTCAAACATTCATTCTCAAAACATACGATAAACCTACATACATTAACTTTATATTTACAATATATAAACTTCTGCTGGGCTGGAAGTCATCGATTAAATCCATCGCTTTATTATAATTAAGTCTTTTTGGATACTTTTATGTGTCAGTGTGTTTTTTACTCTTTAAAGTTTGTGTCCATCAGGTCACGTGTTCAGTGTGTTCATGTGTGTTCATGTGTTCATTGTGTTCAGTGTGTTCGTGTGTTCAGTGTGTTCAATGTGTTCAGTGTGTTCAGTGTGTTCAATGTGTTCGTGTGTTCATTGTGTTCGTGTGTTCATTGTGTTCGTGTGTTCATGTGTTCAGTGTGTTCATTGTGTTCGTGTGTTCAGTGTGTTCAATGTCTTCGTGTGTTCATTGTGTTTGTCTGTTCAGTGTGTTCAGTGTGTTCATGTGTTCAGTGTGTTCAATGTGTTTGTGTGTTCAGTGTGTTCAGTGTGTTCAGTGTGTTCAGTGTGTTCGTGTGTTCAGTGTGTTCGTGTGTTCAGTGTGTTCAATGTGTTCGTGTGTTCAGTGTGTTCAGTGTGTTCAGTGTATTCAATGTGTTCAGTGTATTCAGTGTGTTCAGTGTGTTCATGTGTTCAGTGTGTTCGTGTGTTCAGTGTATTCAGTGTGTTCATTGTGTTCATTGTGTTCGTGTGTTCAGTGTGTTCATTGTGTTCGTGTGTTCATGTGTTCAGTGTGTTCGTGTGTTCATTGTGTTCAGTGTCTTCAATGTGTTCGTGTGTTCAGTGTGTTCAGTGTGTTCGTGTGTTCATTGTGTTCAGTGTCTTCAGTGTGTTCAGTGTGTTCAATGTGTTCGTGTGTTCAGTGTGTTCAGTGTGTTCAGTGTGTTCAGTGTGTTTGTGTGTTCAGTGTGTTAGTGTGTTCATGTGTTCAGTGTGTTCGTGTGTTCAGTGTGTTCATGTGTGTTCATGTGTTCAGTGTGTTCATGTGTGTTCATGTGTTCAGTATGTTTGTGTGTTCAGTGTGTTCAGTGTGTTCAGTGTGTTCAGTGTGTTCGTGTGTTCAGTGTGTTCAGTGTGTTCAGTGTGTTCAGTGTATTTAGTGTGTTCGTGTGTTCAGTGTATTTAGTGTGTTCAGTGTGTTCAGTGTGTTCAGTGTATTTAGTGTGTTCAGTGTGTTCATGTGTTCAGTGTGTTCAGTGTGTTCAGTGTGTTCAGTGTATTTAGTGTGTTCAGTGTGTTCGTGTGTTCAGTGTGTTCAGTGTGTTCATTGTGTTCAGGTGTTCAGTGTGTTCAGTGTGTTCAGTGTTGTATTTTAGAGTTTGTCCTTTAAATCAGATTTTAAAAATGAAGAACGAGCCGTTCACTTTATCTGTGAGAGTTGTTTTTTTCGAGCTTTTTTATTTTTACATCCACGCGAGTCGTTTTTACTACGAGAAACATCCGGACTCTGGGTCGTGTTCACACCCTCCTCCGTCCGTTTAGAGGTTATCAGCCGGCTGTGAATTAGATCCCGAGTGTTGACTGGCCGCGTTCACATGGCGAGCAGCTTGTTAACGAGTCACGTTTTTGCTCTAAATCTGTATTTGCTGCTCTGGTGTCACTTTTCATCACATCAGCCTCGTGTGTTAACACATCAGGCTCTAATGAGGTTCCTTTAACAGGAAATACACTGAATACATGCAGCAAAGTCTGAAGTCAAAGCTCGGCACCGACCCTCATTTATCTTGGATGTTTCAAAATAAAAGTTTTAGAGAACTAAGGAGGATTTCAATGACCTCTTTTCAGTTTTGAACTCAGATCACACATACCATGTGGATACTTCTACTCTTTATCCATATCACTTAATATGCCAGGGTTAATGTATGTGTTGTTACATTAATAACAATGATAATAATAATAATTATTATTATTGTTATTGTTATTATCATTGTTGAGGACAAACCAGAACACCTGAGGTCGTGGCTGCTCATTTTCTACACATCACAAATGGAATAAAGTCGACTGGAGGAGGAGCTCTCACAACCCACTGCTTCTCCTTCTTCTTCTTCTTCTTCTTCTCCTTCTTCTTCTTCTTCTCCTTCTCCTTCTTCTTCTCCTTCTCCTTCTCCTTCTCCTTCTTCTTCTCCTTCTCCTTCTCCTTCTCCTTCTCCTTCTTCTTCTTCTCCCTCTCTCGCTCTCCCAGGGAAAACAGCAGCAGGGGATTCTGGGAAGGGCAGCCCTGCACATCAGTTGAGTGTTAGGATGGAGGATGGAGGATGGAGGAGTGGTTGCCATGGTAATTGAACTGGGTTGGATTTCTCTCCTCCCCTTCCTCTCTCCAGCGCAGGGTGCATACTTTCCTACAGCACCGACAGTAGACATCAGTTTACACCGAGCAAGTGTGGACTTTAAATTTAGATTTTAGTCCGTGATGTTGGACTATCAGACCTCTGATACTTTGTTTAGCTTCTGAATCTGAGTCTGACTGAAATTTACGCCGCTGTTTAATTTGGTTTGTGTCCGATGGTTGAGCGACACAGACAGTGAATGAGAGTGAGCGAGCGCTGGCCTCAATGAAGTCGTTACTCAGAGAAATAAAAAGTTATTTCCATGCAGCCCCCTCACCACTGTGTCTGAATGAAGCCCACAACCTCTATGGCTGTGAAGTGAAGACACAAGCTGCAGTTCCTCTAACGTCCACCTGAGGCTGGCTCCAGCAGTTCAGTAATAATCATTAAAAATCTACAAACACCTGCTGACTGTAGCTGATTATCAGTCTCCATAAGTCCCCATGTCCAAATGTCCAACTTCACAGCAGAAATAAACATGTTTACAGCCTGGGACAAAAAACAGTTTTGGTCTCTGTAGCTAATTTCCCCGTTCATGACAACTGTACTGAGGGTGAATTTATATACAACTCACCTGTTCACATTATATTAAGGCTTAAAGTTATGCAGGAGACGCAGAGAAAAATGTTCCCTGTTGGTTAGAAGTCCCCAATTCATGACTGTGTGTAACAGCACAGTCCACAGTTAGATAGGTACGCAAGTGCACGTGCACACACACACGATGTAATGGGTTTGAGTTAGGCAGCATATTGGAAATGCCAAGCCAATGTCTCAGAAACTAAATCAGCCACTGTGAGTGTGTGTGTGTGCGTGCGAGTGCGAGTGTGTCAGATATTTTTAGTAGTCAGTATCAGGCTGTTAGTACGCCTTGTTCAGCCCACCACACACACACACACACACACACACACACTGTCAGGTTGTGATGAAGACGTTTTATCCACGGAGGCGAAACAAAACACCTCTGGAATCCCTGATCTGATATCGCCGTGGAAACGACGAGAGGGAGACGAGTCCTCCCTGCATCCATTTCATCCTCTGTTAGTTGTGTGTGTGTGTGTGTGTGTGTGTGTGTGTGTGTGTGTGTGTAGCTGTATCAGCAGACAATGAATCTGTTCTCATGTCAGATGCTGCTAATTAGTACGACTTCTCTCTGTATGTGTTACAGACTGCAGTACTGTCAGTACGACGGAGTCACCTCTGTCAACTACATCTGTTACCACGAGAACTGCGTCTGTTACCTCGAATACACATGACACAAAGTACTCAAGTGGTGAACCGTCTCTGTGAAGTGAAGCCACAACCTGCAGTTCCTCTAACGTCCACCTGAGGCTGGCTCCAGAAGTGAGTCAGTCTCCATAAGTCCCCATGTCCAAATGTCCAACTTCACAGCAGAAATAAACATGTTTACAGCCTGGGACAAGTTATTGACTCCATTTAAAGGAAAACCAGTGCTTTTATTTTGACACGGCAGGAAACAAGAGACTAAATACAGTGGTCCCTCGTTTATCGCGGGGGATACGTTCTAAAAATAACCCGCAAGAGACGAAATCCGCAAAGTAATCAGCTTCATTTTTTAAATTATTCTACATGTTTTAAGGCCGTCAAACCCCTAACCACACACTTTTATACACTGTTCACAGACAGACATTAACATTTTCTCACATTTCTCTCTTATTTAAACACTTCTCCCTCAGCCAATCAGGATGCACGTTCATACTGTACAGTACGCTGTAAAAAAAAACATGCAAAATTACACTGCGAAAAGTTACACTGCGAAACGTGAACCGCATGAGGGCAGACTATCAAAACAAAGGCAGGAAGTGAAGTTAGATGAGAATTACAAAGTAAAACATCTCAGGACTGAAAAATACACTTTGACACAACAGACATGTTTTATTGAAATCAAAGTCAGGAATAAAAACATCAGTGAGCTCGTGTCCGGCCGCACGAACAGAAACACGTTCTGAATAAAGAGCGAGGCTTCACGGAGAGACAGAACAGAAAGCACTTCACGTACCCGAAGGCAGAAAACATGAAGCACCAACTCTGAACCAGAGAGGCTGAACAAAAAGGTCCAGTGTCAGACTTAGTGTTTAATCACCTGAACATGTCAATCGCCATTTTTCTACAGTAGCCCAGAGCAGACAAACCAAACACTGATCCAGATATGTTTGGAAGGAGAGGGTGAGGCGTGGGAGAGTATTCATTCGGTTACATTCTGTAACGTCACCACTAGGTGTCACTAAATCCTCCACACAGGAGGTTGGTGTCAGCAGATCTGAGGCTTTGAACTGGATGTTTGGTTGAACGTGGAGCTGGTGACGAGTTCACGGAGACTACATCCAGGTTTTAGACAGTCTGTGGGGACGTCACAGAGACTACGTCCAGGTTTTAGACAGTCTGCGGGGACGTCTCAGAGACTACACATGCTACGTTCAGCTGCAGTCGGGGAGCGTTCCCCACCAGATTTTTATTGTATTATCATTGACTGATGTCTGAACTTTGCAGCTTTAAATTCACATAACTGACGTTATATTTATTTATTTATTCATTTATCTGTGTTGTTATTATTCTAATATTTTCCGACGTGACCTGAAGGGAAATATTGTACGTGATAATATTTCTGTTTTAATCTGTCGTTTCTGAACGAACATGAATATTCAGTGATGTTCAAATACTACACGGACGACACCTGAGACATTTAATGATTTATTTTTCAAAGATTTTTTTTTTTGGCATTTTCAAGCTTTACTCGACAGAGACATCTGAAGAGTGACAGGAATGTGGACAGAGAGACGGGGAAGGACATGCGGGACAGAGCCACAGGTCGGACTCGAACCCGGGCCGCTGCAGCAACTGGACCAACACGAGTGAATCTCTGCAGCTGCATTTAGACGCACATCTTATCATATCAAAGTAATGTTAATATGAAACCTGTCAGTCCCAGTCAGAGTCCATCTTTGTCTTTGAGGACAGAATGTTGACATCATCATCGTGTCAGCATGGTCCGGCTGGTCTGAGGCGTCTTAACAAAACCACAGTTCTTCTCCCTCGTCGCCGGCGGGTCAGAACAGACTGCCGTGGGATCGGACACGCGACACTAATAGGTGAGCTGAAAGGAGCACTCTGTTGTCATGGAAACAAGGTGCACGATCCACTTTCCTGCTGCGACGAGGCGCTCCAGGTCTGTGTCTGAGGTCAGGCCGCCCTCAAACATCTCGCAGCCACTCTCTGACTCCTTTATGTTCTCGTCCTTACGTCTGTCCTTCAGCTAACTTGAACTCCGCCTTCTGATTGGCTGTCAGGTCACAGGACTAATTGGTGCGCCTCCGCTCAGGTCAGCGTTCCCTCTGTGACCTTTAACCTCCTAATTAATTTCTCATAATCTTCAGCTGGAGTTGCTTCTGTTGGCTGCGAGCGAGCGAGCACGTCAGCCAAATGTTTAAATGTCAGCGGTGATGATCTGATGCGAGGCGCCGAGGAAAAGTCACAAAGTAAAATCACAGACTCACTTCAAAATGTCACCGAGCGTTTGTACAAAGTGCAGAGCCTGTCAGGAACCATCGACATGTCTGTCCTGCAGAGGACCAGACCGTCTGTCAAACAGCTGAGGTGGACTCACATCGTGAACGGTCCAGTATGTTCACGTCTCAGAGACTACGTCCAGGTTTTAGACAGTCTGCGGGGACGTCACAGAGACTACGTCCAGGTTTTAGACAGTCTGCGGGGACGTCACGGAGACTACGTCCAGGTTTTAGACAGTCTGCG
>NC_040033.1:19202482-19202811 GCF_000972845.2 Larimichthys crocea | reverse complement strand
CGTTGCGTTCATTTCTCGTCGTGAATTTCCGTCGAATTTCAACTTCAACACCGCCGACCATCGAGGGAACGAAGGACAGGTGAGTCAAAGGTAAGTGGACTTTCTTTCTTATTAATAGACGAGAAACAAAAGTTGATTTTCTTCATCATAACTCATCGTGGTCGTCACTGTTTGCTGACGCTCTGTTTATAAATCCACATTCAGAAACATTCCATGGATCTGATGACCTTCAGTCTGAACAAGATTCTGATCAAGTTCTGGGTTAAAGTCTCCATGAAACAGGAAGTACAGTTCAGACAGGTCTACCTTCCAGTGAACACGGCCGGACC
>NC_040033.1:19184838-19202472 GCF_000972845.2 Larimichthys crocea | reverse complement strand
GGGGGGTCACATAAGCGGTACGTCTCGAGACTACGTCCAGGTTTTTTTGACAGTCTGCGGGGACGTTCACCGAGACTACGTCAGGTTGTGGACAGTCTGCGGGGGAGTCTCAGAGAACACGTCCAGGTTTTTTCTTTTAGACAGTCTGTGGCGTCACATGACGGACTACGTCCAGGTTCAGACAGTCTGCGGGGAGTCTTCAGAGACTACGTCCATGGTTTATAACGTCTGTGGGGACGTTCTCCAGCATGGAGAACACGTCTAGGTTTTTAGACCAGTCTGTGGGACGTTCTCTCGAGAGAGCTACGTCCAGGTTTCAGACAGTTCTGTGGGACGTCTCAGAGGACTACGCCAGGTTTCGACCGCTTCCGTGCGGGGACGCTCATCAGACCTACGGCCAGTTTTAGTCTGCGGGATGTAAATGAATATAAATCTTCCAGCAGGTAATAATCGACCTCTTGACTGCTCTCTAAGTTAAAAACTTTCACATGAGTGTTGATTGCTGATGTTTCTCTATCGCTGGAGTGTTGTGCGTTGGCAGACGTCTCCTCTGAGTTGTGCGCACTTCAACGTGGTTTGCCCCTAACTTCCGTCAGCGCACAGCCTGAGGGCGAACGCCTATAGACGGTGTGCTTAATCGGTAGTTTCGCACCATCTGTACTCTAAAACACATCGATGAGCATGTGGGACTGATGTGTGAGTGTGAACATGCAAACATCACATGGTCACAGAGAGCCCAGCCCGGCACGAAAACCCTGCTCACTGCTGGTCCTGAGGTTCTGTTCGGTCCGGCCGTGTTCACTGGAAGGTGACCTGTCTGAACTGTACTTCTGTTTCTGGAGATTTAACCCAGAAATCTTGATCAGAATCTTGTTCGACTGAAGGTCATCAGATCCATGGAGTTTTCTGAATGTGGATTTATATAAACACAGGCGTCAGCAAACAGTGACGACCCACGATGAGTTATGATGAAAGAAAATCAACTTTTGTTTCTCGTCTATTAATAAGAAAGAAAAAGTCCCCTTACCTTTGCTCACCTGTCCTTCTTTCCCTCGATGGTCGGCGGTGTTGAAGTGAAATTCGAAGGAAATTCACGACGAGAAATGAACGCAACGCAACGAACGCAACCAACGTTTGACGGGTTTGTTTGGTTTTTGAGTTTTAGTTTTAGTTTTGAGTTTTTGTGTTTGAGTTTTTGCATACCTCAGGTTGCTGGAGCCGAGGTTCGATCCCACGTCTCCACGTTGATGGACGGCGTCCTTCCCCACTGGACCATCTTCAGTACTGATGAAGAAGAAGAAGAACCAGGATCAGACTGTGGGAATCATGCTGAAGATTCTCCTCCATCAGTCCTGATGGAGCTGCTGAAGAACATCTCTGTCCTTCACTTTGTTTGTCTCATCATGAAGAAGGAAAACCACGTCTCCATGTCCTTTTGGACCACATGGTCCACTGCTTACTGCTCCTCGTGTCCTCCTGTGTCTTCTCTGGTCCAGTGGGTTAACACGTTACCATGAGCCCCTTTTAGATCGGTTGTGAGTTCGAACCCGCTCAGAGCAGCACTGAGTAGAAGTGAAGGTGATGTGAATCAGCTGATGGACTCCGTCACTCTTTCAAACTGTCTTATGCTACAAACAAACACACACTACGTCACACTGATGATTCAAAAGACTTTCTTCTGCCAGAGACAGACAGGACCACATGCAGCAGAGGACTTCAGGCCAGAACCGAACCCGGTCCACTCAGTCAGGAGGCCAACGCTCTACCAGGAGAGCACCAGAGGAGCTCCGGTCAGACACAGCTAACATCTACATCTGCAGCAGGCTACACTGATCTGAGACCAGCATGGACGCAGGATCGTTCAGTCTGACTGTAGTTCGTGTCTGACAGCACACCTGAATCAGCTCCATTGACCTGCATGCCGTCATGGAGACGTGGTTTTTCCTTTTCATGGTGAGACAAAAAAGTGAAGGACAGAGATGTTCTCAGCAGCTCCATCAGGACTGATGGAGGAGAATCTTCAGATGTCCTCCATCAGTCTGATCCTGGTTCTTCTTCTTCTTCATCAGTACTGAAGATGGTCATGGGGGAAGGACGCCGACCGCCAACGTGGAGACGTGGATCGAACCTCGGCTCCAGCAACCTGAGGTATGCAAACTTCAAACACAAAAACACCAAACTAAAACTAAAACTCAAAAACCAAACAAACCCGTCAAACCGTTGCGTTGCGTTGCGTTCGTTGCGTTGCGTTCATTTCTCGTCGTGAATTTCCGTCGAATTTCAACTTCAACACCGCCGACCATCGAGGGAACGAAGGACAGGTGAGTCAAAGGTAAGTGGACTTTCTTTCTTATTAATAGACGAGAAACAAAAGTTGATTTTCTTCATCATAACTCATCGTGGTCGTCACTGTTTGCTGACGCTCTGTTTATAAATCCACATTCAGAAACATTCCATGGATCTGATGACCTTCAGTCTGAACAAGATTCTGATCAAGTTCTGGGTTAAAGTCTCCATGAAACAGGAAGTACAGTTCAGACAGGTCTACCTTCCAGTGAACACGGCCGGACCGAACAGAACCTCAGGACCAGCAGTGAGCAGGTTTTCTTGCCGGGCTTTGGCTCCTGTTTGGGGGCCACCCGACTGCTGTGTTGGATTTGTGACCGACCCCTGACCCCGCGGTGATATATTTGTGTATGTTACAGACTGATGAACCTGGAACAAGGCGAGTCCCAGCTCGGCTCTCCATGGCACCAACACTAAGGTTGCTGGTTTGAATCCCTCAGGTTTGCTTCATGTCAGACTGTCAGACATCGAACATGTAAAAACTACGATGGAGGGATGTGACTGTCCGACTCACCCCGGAGAGACGAAAACCACCATCAGTCACACACACACACACACACACACACACACACACACACACACTGACAGGCCTCCTACCAAGGGAGTGTGCTAATGAGTTTATTACATTCAGCCCTCAGACAATAAATGAAGCAATCAATCACAGAGGGAACATCTGTGGAGCTCCTCCTTAATCGCACACCAGCCTCATCAGCACTTTAACACATACACGAGGAGGAGGAGGAGGAGGAGGAGGTGGAGGAGGAGGAGGAGGTGGAGGAGGAGGGTCAATGAAGGTGCTGGCGTCCCACATACTGTTTAACTGAGGCCTGTACACGATCTGATTGGTCTCCATGAAGTCAAAGTTGATGTTGCTGCTTCAGTCTCTGTCCGGGCCTCACTGATCACTGAACAAAAGCACAACTTCAGAACTTCACTCAGACTGGATCAGATTTTAGTCACAATATATCTGCTGCTTTTCCCTCTGACGTCCTCCGACCGCTGAACTGACCCAGCTCGGGATGCCAGGACAAACCCGGCTGCTGTGATCCGGCTCCCTGCTGGTCTGCAGGTTGTGTCCGGTCACTGGAAGGTAGACGCTGATGCAGTGCAGCACACACTTGGTGCTGGCTACGTATTTCAGGCTCAGCCACTTACTGAAAGACTAAAACTTGATCAGGATCAAATGTTAAGAAGAACATTTGATGACCTCTTCATGTTTTTTAATGTCAAATAAACGAAGCATTGCAGGGTAGAAAGAAACATAAGAACTTTGTGATAAACACACTTTATTGCACAGAGGAGGAAGTGAAGAGGAGGCGCCATCTGTACAGGATGAGGAGGACATGTGATGTTTATACTGGTCCAGGTGTTTGAATTCATACAAGGTGTGTGTCCTGTTTGTTGCACGTCTGTGTGAATTCGCCTCTTTCTCTGGTTTTGTGAGGCTGGCAGGCAGAGATGAAGGTGAGGTCATTCATGATGGTTCAGGGTTGGAGACAGGTTAGGCAGGTATCATTTGGACCAAGGAACATCCTGTTGGTTACTGAACTAAAAAAGACGTTATGACGTTACCCGTGTCAGTGGGGAGGTGTCCGAGACCATTAGAGAGTGTATAAGAACCAAGTGTTAGAGCTCCTCAGGAGCCTTTTCTCTGTGAAACGCTCCTTCTTGTACAAGAATAATAAATTCAACTTAAACTTTGAAGCTTCAGATCCAGTCTTCATTATTGAAGGGTCACAGTTTAAGACAGGAGGACGAATGCAGGAAACATCTGTGGAACATTTTAATCACACAGCAGCTTCATCAGCACTCGAGGCGAGGAGGAGGAGGAGGAGGAGGAGGAGGAGGAGGGAGGAGCAGCAATAATCCAGGATATCCTCTGCAGTCCTATAAAGTTGTACACATAAGTCATTAGCGCTCTAACACATGATGAGGAGGAGGACGCAACATCTGTGCAAAACCTCCTTAATCCCTCAGCAGGTCTGTCAACACTGTAATATGTGCAGGAGGAGGAGGAGGAGGAGGAGGAGGAGGAGGTGCAATAAAGACATAATCACTTAAGAAGGAGCTGAAAGGAGGAAAGAGAAGGCAAATATTTAAAGTCTCAAAAGGCGAGCAGAGCCATCACCTCCATAGAGGAGACCTACAGTCAGACTGAACGATCCTGCGTCCATGCTGGTCTCAGATCAGTGTAGCCTGCTGCAGATGTAGATGTTAGCTGTGTCTGACCTGAGCTCCTCTGGTAGCTCTCCTGGTAGAGCGTTGGCCTCCTGACTGAGTGGACCGGGTTCGGTTCTGGCCTGAAGTCCTCTGCTGCATGTGGTCCTGTCTGTCTCTGGCAGAAGAAAGTCTTTTTGAATCATCAGTGTGACGTAGTGTGTGTTTGTTTGTAGCATAAAGACAGTTTGAAAGAGTGACGGAGTCTCATCAGCTGATTCACATCACCTTCACTTCTACTCAGTGCTGCTCTGAGCGGGGTTCGAACTCACAACCTCTGGATCTAAAAGGGGCTCGATGGTAACATGTTAACCCACTGGACCAGAGAAGACACAGGAGGACACGAGGAGCAGTGAGCAGTGGACCATGTGGTCCAAAAGGACATGGAGACGTGGTTTTCCTTCTACATGATGAGACAAACAAAGTGAAGGACAGAGATGTTCTTCAGCAGCTCCATCAGGACTGATGGAGGAGAATCTTCAGCATGATTCCTCCATCAGTCTGATCCTGGTTCTTCTTCTTCTTCATCAGTACTGAAGATGGTCCAGAGGGGAAGGACGCCGTCCATCAACGTGGAGACGTGAGATCGAACCTCGGTTCAGACAGGTCTACCTTCGAGTGAACACGGCCGGACCCAACAGAACCTCAGGACCAGCAGTGATCAGGTTTTCTTGCCGGGCTTTGGCTCCTGTTTGGGGGCCACCCGGCTGCTGTGTTGGATTTGTGACCGACCCCTGACCCCGCGGTGATATATTTGTGTATGTCACAGACTGAGACGTAAAGAAGCACATTATTATTTCTCAGCGCGGTGATTGAGAGCTCTAATTTTCAGAATAAGACGTGAGCCTGCAGATCAATTTCCTGAGCAGTGTTTCTCATTACGGCTCCGCTCTCTGCAGCACTCGCTTTGTTCCACATTGATCTCCATTTCCATCTCCTGTTTCAGGCCGAAGGTAATATCACATATTTATCCAACCCCAGCCTGTGAATCACAGCCTGCAGCTCTGACAGCGGAGCTGAGGCTGGATACGGGTCCGGTCCAGGCCCGACCACCAACCGAGGACGTTATCAATCAAGGCTTCTCATGTGTCCACTGATTTGAACATTCCTTATGGAGTCTGCAGCAGTGAAGCTCAGTTCATCATTATTATTGTTGTTGTTGTTCTGAGGATCCGGAGCTGGGTCCGATCTTTGATGGACAGAAGCAGGAGCTGCTCTGTGTTTTAGTCACAGACTGAACATTTGTGTCGTCGTGTGTCTGTCGGAGAATCCCACAGTCTGAACTGAACTTTCCAGTTTATTGATCGTCTCTCTGTGGGAAAACAGCGAGGCGGCTTCCTCGCCATCCTGCCAACTGGCTCTCTGTTTGTGTTTTGGACGTCGACTTCGTGTCTGTTTCCTCGCCAGATTATTTTTCTCTGCTTCTATCAATAGACCGTCACATGACGGACACGTGTGCTTCATGATGCTGGATGCTGGTCTCCCCTCGGCCCGGCCGATGTGTTTACTGCGCTGCACTAAGAGCGCTGCAGGGAGGCTGGAAGCTGTAATATATTTAGTACTGACCCAGTTCTAAAGGCCGCTGGCAGGGTGAGCGCTCGTCCCTGAAGGATGACTTCCAAAAATGAAAAACCAGAACTACAGATCCATAAAAACTCTAACCACCACGGTGAAAACTCACCGAAATCGACCGGTGGGGACGTCACGGAGACTACGTCCAGGTTTTAGACAGTCTGCGGGGACGTCACGGAGACTACGTCCAGGTTTTAGACAG
The DNA here is from genome assembly GCF_000972845.2 of Larimichthys crocea. Classification (NCBI taxonomy): domain Eukaryota; kingdom Metazoa; phylum Chordata; class Actinopteri; family Sciaenidae; genus Larimichthys; species Larimichthys crocea. The sequence goes on along the minus strand of NC_040033.1, from coordinate 19,196,135 downwards.
TCGGCTGGGACGTCACGGAGACTACGTCCAGGTTTTAGACAGTCTGCGGGGACGTCACAGAGACTACGTCCAGGTTTTAGACAGTCTGCGGGGATGTCACGGAGACTATGTCCAGGTTTTAGACAGTCTGCAAGTCTCAGAGACTACGTCCAGGTTTTAGACAGTCTGCGAGTCTCAGAGACTACGTCCAGGTTTAGACAGTCTGCGTGTGTTTTGAGGTACTTGTACTTGTTTCGTCAGGATGAGGAAACAGTGTCCAGCCTGAAACAGCATCAGGACTTGGAGTCCTCCTGAAGCTGAATGCTGCAGAGCTGCTGTCAGAAACTCTCCACCAACCCACTAATCTACTTCTCCAGCTCAGATGTAGGCTGTTAGCTCAAAGTAAGAACTCGTGACCCAGTTACACATCAGCAAACTCGGTTTGAGCTCCTCTGCTGTGAGAAACTGCCGGACACATTTACGGCGGCCCGGCCTTTTCCACCCAACGGTCACGGCTCGCAACCTCGATTCCGGTCCCGGCTGATTCTCACATAATACTGTTTTGGAGTTGGTTTGTTGCTCCGGAGGGAACGCGGGCTCATATCCGCCCCATTTACACCAGGAGCTGAAATCCCAAAGAAGACAGAGGATGTTATTTTAGGTGCAGCCTTCACAGAGGCCGAGCTGTCGGCCTGTTTTTTACATTTCACAAATTGAAAGTCTCCAGTTTCCAGAAGGTCCCCGCGTGACCCTGAACACACCACGGTCCAGATTCAAAGCTTCATACTGACAAACACGATCCAAGACTTCACCAAACACTGACGGTGATCTTCTCGTTTCAGAAAAATAATCCGAGCAGCTTCATCAGCTAGTGGGACATGATATCGTGCTAACAAACAGGCTCCGTGTCTTTCTGAGTCTGAGTCCGTCAGACGTGGACGCTGTGTCTCTGTCTCTGTCTCCATCATCAGGAGGACGTGACTGCAGCCTCATCACACGTGTGAATGGGAAAAATCAGAGTGACACCTTTCTGGGGGTTTTGGCAGATTTCCCGTCTGACACCCACCACACACACACACACTCACACACACACACTCACACACACACACACACACACACACTCACACACACTCACACTCACACACACACACACACACACACACACACTGATATTCAGCTGCTACATTTCAGCGTATAGTTACCTGTTTACAATAGTTACCTGTTTGCTCCGCCTGTCAAGCTTCCTGTTCTCACAGCAGGACGCCGCGTACACGAAGACAAACATGATTCAGATTTTAACAAAAGAACCTCCAGCTAGTTAGCTAATGAAGCTAATGAAGCTAATGAAGCTAATGAAGCTAGTTAGCTAATGAAGCTAATGATAGCTCAACGTGTTGACAACAACAAGCTAACAGGCTAAAGCTAACAGTTCTGTTGCATCATTTTTACTGGAAATATTTACATAAATTTACATATTTTTGTCTCGTTTTGTTTCTATTTACTTCATTACAAAAACAAATGAAAGATCTCAGTGACTGCTGGGAACTCTGGGTAGTGTAGTCTTTGGGTATAAAACTGGATTCCACTCTGTAAATCAGGCTGACGGACCCTTCCTGGTCCCCGACCCCCAGTTTGAACCACGTCCATCAGGCTCTCATGACAGCCGATATCTCGTGTTGTATCTGGTGCTCACGTTGTTTCCTGATGACTGATTACTGAATGAGAGAGGAACGAGGTCAGACTGAAGTCTGTGAATCCCGCGGGACTTCCTCCATCTCGCGGCTTCCCTTCATACATTTTTAATCACGCGTCTTGTTTCCTTCAGCCGATAATAACCTCAGCGTTTTTGATTCTTTTCTTTTTCCAGGAATCATTCGGCCTCTTCTGCTGCTTCATACAAATGTTTTCAAACAATGTTTTATTTTGATTTTAAATATTGTTTGGTTTTTCAAAATAAGATAAAAGAAGGAGTCCTATAATATTTATAGTATTTTATGATACTTGACATTCAAATATTGTAACACCTCAGGATGTAGTTTTATTTTTTAATCTCCCTGATGAGCCTAAATCTAGATGTCAAACATATCAAATATAAATAATGTCTGGTTAAAATCAGAATGAATAAAATCATTGTTCTTTGTTCCTGGATGGGTTTTTGTGGATCTTCCAGGTCTGCAGGCAGCAGCATCACGTCACATTAATGCAGGATCAGGCGGCTTCCCTCCCCTCGCCTCCCTCGAGAGCCCGCGACACGCAACCTGATGAAAAACCTGCACGAGCAAGCCTCATTAAAACGTGTGTGTGTGTGTGTGTGTGTGTGTGTGTGTGTGAGATGTTTTAAAGACGCAGCACGCAGAGTCCAAACAGGAAAATATGAACGTGACTAAAATAATATAAAATATAAAGACACTGGTCTCCATGTCGATGCTGCACATACATTACATATATTAATATTTAGTGACATTATCATAGAAATCCTCTTTATTATTTAAACGTGACATGTCATCATTAGAATTTAAATATTTAATCAAAATTGAACAAAAATAAGTAATCCAGTAAAGTTATTATTTGTCTGTGTGTATATATATATATATATACATATATATTAACGAGCTGTAGAATATGAGCTGTTACATGTTAGTCATATGTTCATAAACACACTGAAGTTTGATATTAAATTTTATAAACATGCTGAGATCTAAACATCATGAAGAGAGACTGAACACACACCTCCTGCATCAGGACCTCCACCTCCTTCACCTCCTCCACCTCGATCAATATAAAATAAATGTAAAGTGCTGAGACGTGTGGCAGCTCAGGGACTCTCCCTTATTAATAATGAATACACTGTGTGTGTGTGTGTGTGTGTGTGTGTGTGTGTACATGGAAAGGAGAGCACACACTGGATATTTTCAAACATTAGTCATTTTATTTATTGACTCTTTATCATGTTATGACTCTTTTTTTAAAGATCTGTCAGGGATAGACTCTAATAATCTCTAATAGAGCTTCTTATTTCTTTTTTAAATATTCTCTGTCAGCTTTTTTTTAAAACTCTTTTTGTTACGCGACATCCCCAGAAACAAACGAACAAACGAACAAACGAACAGAAGTACACAGAACGTCGTCCGACCTGTTCATGATGCTACTGTTACTGTCAGCGTGTCACTAACACGTCGTCTACGATGGAGGCCGCGTATGAAAAGGGGGGATGTGCTAAATGGCAACAGTCATATCTCTCTTCAGCCACGGTTTGAGTTTTTAAGCTACACTGGCCATGAAGTCACATCTTCGTATTGCTGTCGGCTTCAAATATTTCTATAAATATGTCTGTCTCTCTCACTAAATTCATTTCTAACATGCTTCTGCTGAGCAGGGATGAACATCAGCAGCTGAACTTTATTCTACTGTTTCTATTTTTCACATCCGTCCTGAAAAGAGTCGCTGAACCTGAACGTCCCGTGAGATTTCAGACACTGAAGCGTTGGTCTGCTTTGGGTTCGCTGCTAAAATCAGGATCAACGAGCTGAACTAACCCAAACATTGTTTCAACCCGACAGAGGTTATCTGAATCAAACTGTTAGTTAAGATGGCACCGTCCCATTCAGCTGCTAACCCAAACGTCTGAACCAGGAGTCTTCAACCGTTTCCAGCCCAGGGCCTCCCACATGGAATCAACAAGCCTGGCCTGTAGCAACTTTGATTTTAACTTCATTCAACTTTAACTTCACCTGGTTAACCAGTTTATATCCTGTCTTCTTAGCCTGTCCACTGATTCATCCCACTGGTCTGAAAATGCTTGTCTGTTTGTACTTCCTCAATGATCTGCAGCCTTTTGGTGAAAATTGTCAATTATTAGGACCCCCTGCAGTACCTCTGTGGAGCCCCTAGGGGTCACGGACCCCTGTTTGAAGACCCCTGGTTTAAACGCATTTCCTGAAACACCTGGAGTCTGTCTGCGCTGACACCATGCAGTTTAACGTCAGTCTAAAGTTCGTTAATGAAAAGCAGGCTTCACACGGTCACCGCACATCCCTGCACCTCAGAGCTCGGTCACACCGCCGTCGGTTTGGAGCGGCGGCCGGCGGCACGGCGAGCTCGCCGGCTCAACGCTGAAAGGTAAAATACTGTAAATCTTAAAAACACACCTACAGCTGGCACACGAGTTACTGCAAGCCATGCTGCGCGGGTCAAAGCTCAACACTGTACCTGTTGAAGTCCACCTGTGCAGGAGGGGGCGCTAAACTCCATTAAAATGAAGGAAACCCGGGCTGGTGTGACCGTGGCCTGAACACAATTAACAGCCAATAAGAATACAAATATTACATCACCACCATCACGCGTGCAGTCCGTCAAACGCACCGGGCTCAACACAGTCGACTTAAAAAAAGGAGAATCAGTCCGTGATGGGATGAGGCGGCTCGGCTCGGCTCGGCTCGGCCTCGCCTTACACATGAACATGTAGTCAGGCTATACGGGGACCCTAACAAACAGCCTGACACTGTCGGCACCAGCAGCCACACGGTGCCGGCCAGGCCTAGCCTACTAAACATCAATAATTCATGGGTGACTTTAATACTGTGTAATTCCACGATTGTAAGCGGGCAAGGATCCATCAAATTTTCATCATTGTCATCGTTTCAGCTCGACGGCGTGTTGAATATTTCATGTTATCGACCTCCGGGTCAGGTCAGCGTGTGATTGGATGGGCGCTCCGGGAGGACGGCCTGCAGATGTCCCAGGACGGCGGACCAGGCGCTGCACGGTGACAAAAATCCATTTGGGTGTTTTTCTGGTGATGAGTTCAAACTTTTTTCATGATCGTAGAGCAGCTAGCGCTCCGTTTCTATTTTCTTTTTGTTTTTCCTTTTTTTTCTTTGTGTTTTTTCTTTTTTTTGTTGTTGTTGTTGTTTCTCTGGTTTCCTGTTAAAACGCCAGCCAAGTCAGTATGGTGGGCAGTGTGGTGAGGACCAAGGCGAGGCCCCTGGCGTCGGCTGATCTCGGGGCTCCGTTGCCGCTGCCACAGAGTTCAAACAAACTCCCACGGAAATCCAGGTTGCGGGACTGCTTTTTCAGTTTCTCCCAGAGGTCCGTCGCTCCCTCCTGGCAGTCCGCCAGCGCCGTCGTGGCACAGGAGTGGAAGTTATCCCAGTAACTGGCAGGAGAAAACACAAGCAAGCGTTAACACAGCGAGCTCATGACTGCAGTGGGAAGCATCGTCTATTCAAGAGGCCGAGCCAAGAGTGGAAACCGTCCCACAGTCTGCATCAGAACAACGAGAGACAGAAGACACGACGCCAGACCTCTCTGAGAGCTGCTAACCCTAAAACCTGGACGTAGTCTCTGTGACGTCCCCGCAGACTGTCTAAAACCTGGACGTAGTCTCTAAGTCAATCCTTCCTTGCTTCCTAGCCTCTCCTCCAGTTTTACTCTCCTTCGTATCACTCCTTCTTTCCTCCCCCTCACTCTCGTCTTTGCTGGTTTCATGTTTTATTCATATCCAGCAGCAGCAGCGTCCTTGCGTCTTCTTCATGTCTCCTCTCTTACTTCCTCTTTGCCTTCATTACTCCCTCATCTCCTTTCCTACTCACTACCCCATGTTTCACTCCTCCTTTTTTTGGCTCCATCTCACTCGCCTTTTTTTTTAGCCTCCGCCGCTCGTCTGTTCGTCTCCCACTTAATGCACACACACACACACACACACACACACACACACACGCACACACACACACACACACACAGTGTATCTAATCCAATCTGCTCTTATTGATGTTGACCTCCTGAACCGAGCCGTGTCGATGCTACATCTCTGAGCAATTAACGTGTGTGTGTGTGTCAGGAGGCGTATTAAATCCCTCCTGCCACACCTCCACACTGCTGTGATGGAGCTGTCACTGAATTAAAAAGCCATGTGTGTGTGTGTGTGTGTGTGTGTGTGTGTGTGTGTGTGTGTGTGTGGAGGGGTGGGGGCGTCTTGCTGCTGCATACCATCTGGTGCCCACCCGGTTTGGGTGGTGGGGTGGACGGGGGATAAAAAGGGTTTTGGGGGCTGGTGGTGGTTCAGCTGGCTCGTGCAGACTCCCCGAGGGTTTCCACTTCAATCACTCATTTTATTTTCTGTGAGATCAGGAAGCTCCGAGAATCTTTATGAGCGCAACGCAACACAGCACCAACTATTTCACTAAGTCACACAGCAGCAACTATTTCACTGATTCTGGTGAAACTGGATCATATTTTATGGAGGAAATGTTTTCTGGTTTTCCCTCTGATGTCCTCCGGCTGCTCCGCCTCAACTCTCTGTGATTTACAGAGTTTATGATGGACAGTGAAGTAAACTGCTGACAGCTGTAGCTGCTGTTAGCTCATGTTAGCTCAGTCTGTTAGCTGCTGTTAGCTCATGTTAGCTCAGTCTGTTAGCTGCTGTTAGCTCATGTTAGCTCAGTCTGTTAGCTCATGTTAGCTCATGTTAGCTCAGTCTGTTAGCTCATGTTAGCTCAGGTTAGCTCAGTCTGTTAATGTTTACAGACTCAGCAGCTTCTATGGACATGATGGCAGAGGAGAAGAGAGTGAAGAGGACGCTGACGGAGGAAGCTAAGAAGAGAAAAGGAGAGAGTGAGCGAGCAAGAAGCCGCCGGACAAGAGTAAATGTGGGACTGACTTTTAGTGGTTGCTGAGACGAGTCCTCAGGTGTGTGCTGCCTGAGTTTACATATTCTGTCACATCGTAACGTGTCCGTTAACGTACTTGCAGATCTTGTGCAGGTTCTCCCTGTCGTCCAGGTCCTGGGGATAGTTGGCCATGTTCTCCCCCAACTGAAGCAGACAGTCCGAGAAACCTTTAAACACCGTGTCACATTGACCAGCACTGACGAACACCGTCTGCAACACAGAGACTGAAGAGGAAGAGGAAGAGGAAGAGGAAGGGAGATGAAGAGGAAGAGGAAGAGGAAGAGGAAGGGAGGTAAGAGGACAAAGAGAATTTTACATTAAAGAAAATCACAACAAGTTTTTCTGCTTCACCTCAACAACTGTAGCTGCTGTTAGCTCAGTCTGTTAGCTGCTGTCAGTCTGTTAGCTCAGTCTATTAGCTCAGTCTGTTAGCTGCTGTTAGCTGCTGTTAGCTCAGTTTGTTAGCTGAGTCTGTTAGCTCAGTCTGTTAGCTGCTGTTAGCTCAGTCTGTTAGCTGCTGTTACTTAGTTCCATGATGGACAGATAGCTTTAGCCGAACCACTCACTAAAGTAGCAAACCGCTGCTAACTGAATCTGCCGTTAGCATGCTAACAGAACCAAGCTGGACCGGACCGGGTTGGAGCTCAGCCTCTGAGACCAGCAGGGACCAACGTGACAGAACTGAGGTGATCTGCAGACTTCATGATGATTGGTAAGTAGCGACCTGCTAACTGTGTTCTGGTGGACTGTCAGCGCTCACCGAGCGGTTTCTTTGGTTCTGTGGATCAGAAAGATTCTGCAGATCCCTCTGAGCTGACCTGAACACGGTCCTGCAGCGTGTGAACATACACGTACGTGAACATTGGAGGTGTTTGGATCTCACTCACACTAAAAGTTACAAACTGGACCTTTAACCCGAGCCCGCGTGTCGTTCTGTTAAACTCAGTTTAATGTGTCAGCTCCTCCCTGATCCACTAAACTCAGCTGTAAAACACGGCACGGGTTGCCAGGTCTGACACGCCTCCATCCTCCCCCACACATGCAATAACACAACACACACACACCCCTTTACATGACCTCTGTTAACTGTGTGTGTGTGTGTGTGCGTGGTTCGTTAAGCAGGGGATGGGGCTGATTGATTGGTTTGGATAATAACGCGCCTGCTGTCCGGTTCCACTCGATCAAACTGTGGACTAACACAGCATGACGTGTAGGACGGGACCCGGCTGTTAGAGGAGCGTGTCACTTCCTGTGGCAACGTTCACACAACACACCAACAGCTGAAGGTTCATGGTCACGTGACGGACAGAACCACAGGAACCATCTTTGTCTCCACCACTGACGGTTTGATGAAAACTCTCAAACTTTGTTCACCATTGAAAGTTCTTTTATCTGGACGGCAGAGACGTGAAATGAAGTCATCAAGTTATCGATTAATCTGCAGATTGTTTCACCAGGTCATCGTTAAATATCAAGGTCAGTTTGAGGTCGTCGAACGTGGTGAGTCACAGATCAACACTGTGAAACATGCTGCTGTACTTTTACTGTAAAATCCTGGCTGATACTTCAAATACATTCACAGTAAATAATGTTGTACAACATTACTTTAATAAATACAATAAAACTAATATGATGTTGTAATAATCATCTGAGGTTACTTTAAGTTAACATCACAGTAATGTTACACAATATTACTGTACCAAAATACAGTATTTACTGCACAATGAAATAATTATGTTATAATAATAATAATCTGCAGCTCTTAGTGTTATAGTAATGTACCATGATTTCACAGTAACCAGAAACATTATTACTGTAACAAAATAAAAACAGTTTGTACTGTGAAATGATCATATTTTAATAATAATTTAACAACAACAGCAATGTAATGTGAGACTAAATACAGCATTTTACTGTAGAACTATGATGTGATATTAATGTAATAATCATATGTAGTTCCTGTAAGTTCATTTAATTAAGCAAAGTACTTTGTTTTACTTTATTTATTTAAACTTTATATAAAGGATTAAAAGTTCTTCATATTTTATCTGGAGGGTAAAAACATGAAATTAATTCTTTGTTATTTATTAATCTGCAGATTATTTTATTAGTTCATTGTTAAATATTTTGGTCCATAGAACATCAGAAAACTGTAAAAAGTTGACATGTTAAAATCTGTTGTTCTCTCTGATGAACAGAACCAGAACCAGAATATTGAGTCAGAAAGGCTGAAGATTTAAACATTTTAATTTTTTGTATCAAAAATAAAAACATGAATTTTCCGTCCTTTCTTCAGCTCTGTGTGAAACAGTTCAGACTCGACAACAGAACAAATTAATACAATATCAAGAACCATGAAATTATGATGAGCTGGTTTGTTCACAAGATGACTGTGAAGAACATTTAAACATTTAAATAAATAAAATAGATCAACTTTATGTAGAAACAGTCAAACTGGCGCTGACAGTAGCCAATAGAACCAGCAGTGTCCAGTCTAACAGTGAACACAGCGACAGAACCTCTGAACCAGCAGTTTAAATATTTGAAAACATCTTTCAGTACAACCTCAAAAATCAACATAAAGTTTAAAGATTAAAATAAATTACGACTTTTCCGTAAATGTTTTGGATCTTTAGAAGTCACAAATCGATGTTGTTGATCTCACTGTAAAATATATTACTGTACTTTTACTGTAATCATTCAGATAAATCCACAGTAAAATATAGTTAACAGTAATACAGAGGAAAAGTATTGTACTGTCATTCTACAGTAACAAATGTTACTATGAAATATACAGTGTTTTACCGTGAATTACAATATAATTTTATAATAATGATCTGTAGTAATTAGACCTCACAGTAATGTACTGTGTTTTCACAACAAGTAAACACAATATTATTATGACAAAATACAGTATTTGACTGTATAATTACAACATGTTATTATAATAATCTGTTCTTAACACTGCAGTAATGTACTGTGTTTTCACAGTAACCAGATACACCATGTACTGTAAAATTACAATATGATATTTTAATAATAATCTGTAGTTTATCTGTAATTTAACAACAACAGCAACATTACTGTGAGACAAAATACAGTTTGTTACTGCAGAACTATGATGTGATATTAATGTAGTAATCACCTGTAGTTTAAGTGTACAGCAGTACATGTACTGCGTTTTCAATCACAGTATACTGCTGTATCTTTACTGTGTTATTACTGCAGCACAGTAACGCGAGTAATCCGAGTACAGTTACATAAAATACTGTAACTTTTATAAATGTAACATTTCAAATAATTACCCATCATGCACTGAAACAGCGTTCTTATTTTAAACATGATTTTCTCGAATTCAACATTTAATTTATTATATTTAATAATTGTAGCTGCAGTGTGTGTGTGTGTGTGTGTGTGTGTGTGTGTGTGTGTGTGTGTGTGTGTGAATGAAACACCTCCTCTCTCTCTTCTTCGTTGGTGTCACTGTACTTGCATTACATCATCTTCCTCTGCAGCAGTTTTTTTTTTTCAGCTTCAAAATGAAACACATGAATGAAGTGATGAAGTGACGTCACTCCTCCGTCATTCACGTTTCTGTTTCATAAAACACTTTTTTTTTAATTTCCGGATGTTTAAAATAAAAAATGTTGTTTTGTTAAATCCCAAAAAATCAAAATTAAACATCAAATATTTTTTGTTTCATTTGATTCGTTTTTTTTTTTGTTTCTTCTTCATTAATTTTATTTTTTCACATTTTTATTTCGTCGTTTTTTAAATGTTTTTAAATTTAAATTTATTTTTATTCCCGTTTGACTGAAACCAGGACGGTCCCGTCACGCGCATCATGAGCGTGGGTTTTCGCGCCTCCCCATCACGCACGCTCTCGCACTCATTCACCCCACCTCCACACACACACACACACACACACACACACACACACACACACACACACACACACACACACACACACACACACACACACACACACACACCCACCTCAGATTTTTACGCACGAGGCATTTTCTCGTGTAAAAATCAGTTTTTCACATTTTTAAAGAATTAAAGTGAAAAACTCTTTGAAGTGATTTTTAATCAGAGAGTTCTGATTCATTTGGAGGGTTTGCGCATTAAAATCATCCGGAGCAGCCAATCACAGCGCAGCATGACAGGTACGGAGAGGTGATGATCCGGACCGAACCGAGCCTCATCATCAGGGGGCGGGTTCGGTGAGGATCATTAAAAATCCTCGAGAGAGTTTTTAATGTTTGAATTGAAATAATAAAAATAAAGATTTCTGTTTTTTCACAGCGCTCGTCTCTGACAATAGCACACACACACACACACACACACACACACACACACACACACACACACACACACACACACCTCCTCCACAGCGTCGTTATGCAACAGCAGAAAACATGAAGCGTTTTTCATCTGAATTCTGTCCGGATGTTGGACTGAGACATTTTTCACATTTCGACACGTTGAAGGTGAAAAAAGAATCATCAGACACGCACGTGCGCGTTTCACCTGCAGAGTTAAGGCGGGAAAATTATTATGAAATAAAAAAAAACAAACGAACCTTTTTTATTATTTTTAATTTCCATCAAATCAAATCTATAAAAAAATAAAACGGAGGATTCAAAA
>NC_040033.1:19183796-19184828 GCF_000972845.2 Larimichthys crocea | reverse complement strand
CGATGCAAAAGTAAAAAAGCTGTTTGGATTTTTACCGGCGGGAGTGACGTGCTGCAGCCCCGCACACTGCGGCGGGAAGAACCCGCACAGCCCGCAACAAACAAACAAAACAAAATAAAACAAAACAAAACAAAACAAAATATAAAACATCTGATTCAAATTAAAACCTTTAAAAAACATTTAAAATAAGAAACGAAAAATTAAAAAAAATCAACAAATGTTTCAGAGGAGGCGAGGAAGGAAGGAAGGAAAGGAGGGAGGAAAGGAGGGAGGAAAGGAGGGAGGAAAGGAGGGGGCATTCCCCTTGTTAGCACACACACACACGCACATACACGCACGCACACACACGCACACACACGCACATACACGCACACACACATGTGAAGTGTAGCCCCGTTAAATGAGCCGCTGATGCTCTCGTGCCCTCAGCTTCATTTACAACATCCGGTCACTATCAAATTAAATCAAATTAAATCAAATTAAATCAAATTAAATCAAATATTTTAAATAATTTTCGTTTTTTTCACTGAATTCGTTTCTTTTATTTTTCAGCTTCACGTTTAAAAAAATCAAATCAGTGTTTTTCTCAGGAAGCGCGGCGGCGGGAAAAGGACGCGCACGTGCATGAAAACATTTATTATTGTTTTTGTTTTTGTAATAAAATGAACTCACCTATGTGAAGCGCGAGGAAGAGAGCGAGCCATTTGGAGGACCAGGTGACTCCCATCCTCTGCGTCCTCCTTCACCATGAGCGCACTCACAAAGTTAGAGCCCGCACAGCCCGCACATTCCCCGCAAGCACGGAACCCCGCGAGACCGCAGCTACATCCAAAACACACACACACACACACACACACACTTCTTCTTCTTCTTCTTCTTCTTCTTCTTCTTCTTCTTCTTCTCCTGCCTCTCCTGCGGCTCGTGCTCTGCTCGGAGCTTCCTGCCTGTTTTAGAGTCTGAAGAGGAAAAAGAAAAAAGAGAGAGAGGAGGAGCTTCCTCCCTCTCTCTCTCTCTCTCTCTCTCTCTCTCTCT
>NC_040033.1:19167053-19183786 GCF_000972845.2 Larimichthys crocea | reverse complement strand
TCTCTCTCTCTCTCTCTCTCTCTCTCTCTCTCTCTCTCTCTCTCTCTCTCTCTCATTTGTTCTCATGTCATCACTTCCTCTCCTCTCGTGTCCAGCCTCTCAAACATCTTTTATAATAATAAAAATCTTTTTTTTTCATCGACAGTTTTTCTTGTTTTTTTGTTTTTTTTTTCGTTCGTTTCATCTTTTCTGACGTCACAGATCACCTGCATTATTGCTGTCTTCATTTTACGGTAAAATACTGATAATAATAACTCACAGTGACTGTGGAAATGTTACCGTGATAAAAACGTCAGAACGCCTTGTAATGTTAGTGCTGCTGATGTTACGGTGATGAATGTAGAATAAATATGACAGAGTTAATAATCTGAAATATTGACATTAAATGTTTTTACATTCAAACAAACGCTGATTTGTCGAATATTTGACATGAAGCTTCTGTATGTAAAATACAACAGACTGTAATGTTTCTGGGTCACTGTAAAATATGTTCTGCTCATTTTACAGTGAATTACTGGATAATACTCGCAGTGAATTCACAGTAAAATACACTATAAAAAAACAACACTTGTTTTCACGGTAAAAAAACTGTCAGCTGTGGTTGTCAGGATTTTACCGTAATGAACAGAGTAGAGCTTCTTCTAATATTATAAGATGTTAGTGCTGTCACAGCTGAATGTTGTATAAAGGTTCACCATGAATCATTACAGTGTTTTACTGTTTTATTAACAGTCAGCATAAAACACGTCGTTCTGTATTCGTTCAAATGAAACATGACTGTATTTTATATGAATATAGAAAAACATCAGAATCACAATCAGAAATATTTTAATGTACTAATAACATAACACAGTACTGTGTTTCCACAGTAACCTCAGCACACTCATTCACATTCAAACACTGTAATTTTACAGAGAAACTGTATTTTTGCTTTTTTACAATATTATTATTCCAAATAAATACCCATCATGCATTGCCAAAGTGTGATTTCAGTGGTTTATTGTTCGACGTGTTGAAGACACCCCAAACCATCAGTGGAGCTGCATTGTGGGTAATGTAGGCGACAGACAAAGAACAAGGACAGAGTGGACAAAAAAAGTCTGCAGGGACGTCTCAGAGACTACGTCCAGGTTTTAGACAGTCTGCGGGGACGTCACAGAGACTACGTCCAGGTTTTAGACAGTCTGCGGGGACGTCACAGAGACTACGTCCAGGTTTTAGACAGTCGTTGAATATTAATGAATTGTTATTTTAGAAAGAACTGTCAAGTGAGTTGAGATCCCTGATCCGCTACAATGAGTCACTTGTCCAACCATATTAGGTGGTGATTGTCATAGTTCGTCCTCTCTGTTTGTCCCTCCAGATGTTTCCTGTTTGCTTTTCTCCAGACTGGTTGCTCAAGTTTCGCTTCCTCAACCCCTCAGCATGATTTAGTTATTTTTTACCTTAGCTACCAACTTATTGCAATGATTTCACAATCTCCAGTAGTCAGAATCTTCAGTTATAATCACAATCTTTTCTTATGGTTACATTTCAACAGTTCATTTTTGCATTTGTTTAAACACAGAATCATCATTAATCACATTTTAGCTTAGCTCATTTTTATCTTTATGCATTACTCACTCATATATATTTAACAGAACGTAAAATGTAAAAGGAAGCTGCACATGGTGTGTGTGTGTGTGTGTGTGTGTCTGTGTGTGTGTGTGTGTGTGTGTGTGTGTGTGTGTGTGTGTGTGGATAAAACATGGGGGATCTCGTCTTCTCCTGCTGATGTCAGCTGAATCTCAAACAAACCAACTCTCTCTCTCCTGCATATTAACACAGATGTTTCCCTGAGGCGATGCAGTGCTGCAACACACACACACACACACACACACACACACACACACACACACACACACTCACACACACACACACACACACACACACAGTAATTGGGTCCCCGGACAGTTTCCAAGCGACTTAAATCTGAAACGTTTAACTCTGGATGGACACAAAATGGCCACCTGTGTGTGTGTGTGTGTGTGTGTGTGTGTGTGTGTGTGTGTGTGTGTGTGTGACCTTGTTGTTTGACTTTGACCTTCAAACTGTCTTTATCTTCTCATCCAATCAGACACAGACTCACCTCGATGCTCCACTTATGATTCTTCAAAAGGATTTGGTGTCATCAGTGACTCCTGCTGGTCGTCAGGAGGTACTGCAGTGAGACATGGTAACCATGACTACAGCTGTACTCGAGTACTTGTTCTGATTACATTACTAACAGACTGAGCTAACATGAGTTAACAGCAGCTAACATGAGTTAACAGCAGCTAACAGACTGAGCTAACATGAGCTAACAGCAGCTAACAAACTGAGCTAACATGATAGCTAACAATGCAGCTAACAGACTGAGCTAACATGAGCTACAGAGCTAACATTCTGAGCTAACATGAGCTAACAGCAGCTAACAGACTGAGCTAACATGAGCTAACAGCAGCTACAGCTGTCAGCAGTTTACTTCACTGTCCATCATAAACTCTGTAAATCACAGAGAGTTGAGGCGGAGCAGCCGGAGGACATCAGAGGGAAAACCAGAAAACATTTCCTCCATAAAATATGATCCAGTTTCACCAGAATCAGTGAAATAGTTGCTGCTGTGTGACTTAGTGCCGTAAAGCGTTACGACTTCTCCGACCCGGAGCCAAAGTTACATAGAGTGGAGACAGACGTACGAATGACAGAGACACCGTTCACCTGATACAGGTCAGTGTGGGTCACCTGATCACAGGGTACACGGAGATGGTCACCTGATCACAGGTCAGAGTGGGTCACCTGATCACAGGTCAGAGTGGGTCACCTGATCACAGGTCAGTGTGGGTCACCTGATCACAGGTCAGTGTGGATCACCTGATCACAGGTCAGTGTGGGTCACCTGATCACAGGTCAGTGTGGGTCACCTGATCACAGGTCAGGGTGGATCACCTGATCACAGGTCAGAGTGGGTCACCTGATCACAGGTCAGTGTGGGTCACCTGGTCACAGGTCAGTGTGGGTCACCTGATCACAGGTCAGTGTGGGTCACCTGATCACAGGTCAGTGTGGATCACCTGATCACAGGTCAGTGTGGGTCACCTGATCACAGGTCAGAGTGGATCACCTGATCACAGGTCAGTGTGGGTCACCTGATCACAGGTCAGTGTGGGTCACCTGATCACAGGTCAGAGTAAATGTAATTTATTTATACAGTCCTTTCGATGTACCAAAGTGCTTTACAGCAGATAATAAATAAAGAGAACAATAAGTAAAAACAAACAAATTAAAAACAATAAAACACAACAAAATGAAATAAGATAAAGTGTCATCATCAGGTCAGTGCGGGTCAACAGGAGTCATGATGTCATCGACACGTCTCTGTCAGTGTGATGAAGAGGAAGGTGAATTCTTCAATGGAGCTGTGTGTGTGTGTGTGTGTGTGTGTGTGTGTGTGTGTGTGTGGTGTGTGTGATGTGTGTGTGTGTGTGTGTGGATGTTTTTCTTAGTCAGTGGCGCCATCTGCTGTTGAAAACACATAACAGCTGCAGCTTTTACTTTCAGTTTTCAGCTGTGGTGCAAAGTAACTAAGTACATTTACTTGAATACAGTGAGGTGATTTATTCTGACTCTAAAACTACCTCCTTGTGTCCTCCTCTCCTTCTGTACCTCCTTCTGTACCTCCTTGTGTCCTCCTCTCCTTCTTCAGGTGTTTTTTACCTGTGCTGTATGAATAAAGTTTATTCTTGTTGTTGGCATGAATCAGATTCATCGTAGCTCTCAGGCGTGTCACCGTCTCCAGACAAACATCCTGCTGCTTGATAAAAACTGAACTGACAGTTTACTCGTCTCTGATTCGTCAGCTCGCCGTGGCGCTGCGTTCAGGGTCTGCCCTCCCTGCGGGGTAATTACAGCTGCCTCAAACGAAGCGCCTGTTGCGGCTGTAATTGGTTGGCGGTCTGGCGGCGGCGAGTCACTGCTGGGTACTGACTCTCTCCCGAGGTGACGGAGAGACGCTCGGCTCGTGTCTGGACGGAACCTCAGAGGACGAGGAGAATAATTGGACATCAGTACTTCCTCCATCCACCACGGGGGAGTCGTGACCTTTGACCTTGATGATGCCAGCGGCTCTGTGAGGAAGTGGAGGCTTCTTCTTTGTTTGTTTTCTGAGGAGCAGCTTGACCTCCGCTGGTTTCACTTCCTGTTTTGTGTCCTTCTCTTGGAGACGTTTCTTCAGGAAAACAGGAAGTGGAACGTTGGTTAACGTGACCAATCAGCAGCAGCGTGTCAGGGTGACCTCACGGGCCTGGTCTCCTCGCGCAGGTCGATCCAGAGTCGACGGGTCCTGATGAAGGCGACGTCACGAGAAGTGACCCGGCTCTGATCAGTCAAATGTGATGAGATGAGAACCTTTAGAGTCTTGAAGGTCTCTGTAATATGAATAATGAGTAAAAACACATTAGAGTGTCACAGGAAAAGTTCTCGCTATGTCATAATCTGAAAGTTAAGGATCGATTCGACTTTAATAAAGTGTAAGAAGAAAACTAACAGATTTATGGATTTGTCGACTAACCCAGTCAGATTTTCAGGAATCAGACTGAGTCAGAACTTTAGATACATCCTCAGTATGATTTGTTTTAATATTCAGAGAGAACCTTTGTAATCTGAATCGTGCTACATTAACAATCTGAGCGGATTAAAAATAAACTTAAACAGGATGTAGATATGCAGAAGGTCGTGTGATAACTAAAAATGACAAAATAATTTTTAGTAAATCTGAAATGTTAAACAGGTTGTTGCACTAAATAAAAGTGTTACAGTCACCTGGTTACTTCAGGAGATGAACTAAGAAGCAAATATATTCATTTGATTCTCTTTGTTTTATGTTGAAAGGTTTCACATCCCAGCACTGGTTGTGTTGACATATTTAAAGTATTTTGGTATTTTTTGGTGCATTTTGGGGCAAAAAGAGGGAAAATGTCAACACACTGAAAATCATCTGAATTAACAATCAGTAAACAAAAAGTCACTGTTATTGTAACTGAGTACATTTGTCCAAACTGGTCAAAAGTTCAGTATTTTAGGTCAGTCAACCAGCGGTGGTTAATGTTTAATGTCACTGTTGATCAGGTCAGAGTTTCAACACGAGGTCGAAGTCACCAGCACACACACTTCCGTGTTCTGATGGTGTGTGTGTGTGTGTGTGTGTGTGTGTGTGCACATGTTTATCCTCACACTTATCTTGTTAGTTTGTCTGGTCATTATCAGCAACATGTCAAATTTCAGCTTTTATATCGGTCTCTTTGTATGAGTTCATTTTTCTGCACCATCATCGGGTCAGTTGTTAATTTGAGGTGATATTTATATTCTGTCTTCAACAATCACTCCTAATAATCTCTAGATGACAGCGAGGTCCTCAGAAGACACCGAAACACTGCTGGACCCCACAACGGACAAAAACAGGAATGTGTGTGTTCTGTTTCGACAAATTTAAAGATTTAAAGATCTTCCAGCTTCATTCAAAAGTTTTTTATTCCATCAAATGTGTTTTATATATATATATATATATATATATATATTATTTTATATATATATATTATAAATGTAATTATCAAATATAATATGTATATATTGTTATTTTCCGAAACAAACACATAAAGGGGGTCTAGGACAGAGGGGTCACCCCTGTAGATTGTAAAACCTCAGAGGAAATGCACTTTGTGACTTTGGACTATACAAATAAAATCTGATTTGATTGATTGATAAAGTGATTTACCTCACACTATCACCAGTGGTGGAAAGTAACTGAATACATTTGCTCAAATAATTGTACAATTATTTGGCGTGACTGGTGCTTTAATTGAATATTTCCATTTTGTGTTGTTTATTTTACTACATAGTGGCAAATATTGTAGCTTCTACTTCAATTTGACACTTTAAGTTACTTTTTACATGAAGACAATCATATACAACAATGATATTCTTAGATAGATACATTACATTTATTAAAATATAATATACAGTATATTTTAGAGACTCCTCGATGTACCACTCAAAGGGAGTTGGGATACCACCAGTGGTACTTGTACCACAGTTTGAGTACTTTCATTTTTGCTAGTTTCTCTACATTTTGCTAAAAATACTTTATGCTTTTACTTCCTTAGGATTTTGAATTCAGGACGTTTAGTCGTAAAGTATTTTTAGACTAATTGTACTTCATTCAGTAAAGACATGAGTACTTTTCCTGTACTGTCAGCGACAGGTAAAAACAAAATGACCCATGATTGTTTGTTTTGTTTTTTTCGGTTGTTGTAGCCCTGAAAAAATATATTATTATTTTTTTTACTTTTAAAAAAATCATCAAAATGTTTTTTTAATGAAAAAAGCAAAACTTTTATGTGCAATATATTTTTTTAATATCATTTTTAATACAGCAAGATTTAGTTTTTATTCTGTTTTTTTACATTAATTTTTCATCACTGTAGTGATATTAAAGCAGGAAACAAATTACACAACACACACATTGTGTGTGTGTGTGTGTGTGTGTGTGTGTGTGTGTGTGTGTAAAGAGGAAGCAGTGTGTGTATATAAACGGCTGTTGAAGTCGGTCTGATCATCGTCTGATCTGATCTGATCATCAGAGACTCGACACAAACTTCTCCTCTTCATCAAAGCGGTGAGACGCTCTCTCTCTTAATTAATGCATGAATTCTTCAAATCTGTTTATTTTGTTTTAAACTGCAGGTTATAAAGAATTAAATACAAAGCAGATTATTTCATATCGTTTACAATGTTATTCTTACATTTAGTTTTCTTCTCAGTGTGTGATATTTTCTTATAATATGTTTTTAATATTTATTTTAGTCTGGAAGAGGGAAAACTATATTTCAGAATAAATAATTCTTAAGATTAGAAAACAGACAAAACAATCTGTTGTGCGTCAGACTTTTGTGATTCCCCATGTTAGGCACACATTATTTTAAATTTATAATATTCAGGTATTTCTGAACATTCCTTTATACATGCGTTATATTTAATAGTGTTTTCCACATCATTTAATTTTCAATCTGTGAGAAGAAATGTTCATTATTTTTTTCAATGAAAGTGTGTTTTTTTCATTCGAATCCCAGCTTTATACATCTGCAACACAATCATTATTAGTGTAGAGTAATTGATTTTTTTAAAAGGTGTATATAACTTTTATTTCTAGTATATTGTTGTTTATATTATATATACCACCAAGTGAACTAAATGATGTCTTATTTATATTTATATCTGTCTTTAGATTTGTGTGTTTTTATTGAAATATATTTTTGTTCTTTCTGTGCAGTGACCTCAGTAAAACCTGATTCACCGTCATGTCTGCTCAAACCAACGACTCAAACAAATTCAAGGGGCGCTACAATGAGCCGGTACTGTACGAATAACAATATAATTCAGTCATTAGTTGCTCTTTGTTCTTATTTAACAATGTTATGTTTGAATGGTCTTTAGGTGCCGACCTCCAACCTCATGAGTGATGAAAATGACTTCCCAGAGTTTGAACCCTTTGATGAACAGGCCACGCCCAGAAGCCATGCACCTGTGGGCGGTAAGATGTTTCATTTTTTGGATTTTTATCTTTCTGTGTCCAGAAATGATCACTAACATGAAAACATGGTGTACTCAGCACCTCTGTCGGTGCAGCACGTCGACATGTGTCAGCAGATAAACAAACCGAACCACCACACGAGCGCCTACGACATCCAGAACCTGGTGGTCCGTCGCGGTATGGAGTTCGTGATGCTCGTCACGTTCAGCCGCCCGCTGACCCCACAGGACGACTTCCAGCTGGAGTTCCTGATTGGTGAGTCTGAATTCTGATCTCACTTCTCATTGGCCGGTGTCAGTCAGAACTTTGAGTTTCAGCTGTTTGAACCAGAGAATAATCAGATTTGTCTATTTCTGTTCCGGAGCGCGCTCAGTGGCCTCAGCTCCGCCCACATGAGACCAACAGTTAAAGCTCCCTCGTTAACCAATTAGCTGATGAAAACAGTCGCCTGTCACCAAACAATTAGACGACTATCAGTTCATTAGGCAGCATCGCATTCGTTTGGCTGGCTAATTAGTACACACACACTCCCCATGGCACTGCGTTTAGAAAACACACACAGCTGCTGCGTCTGACAGATGTTCAACGACGTCTCAATAAAATCCAAAATTAAACTATCTGACAAAGTTAAAGCTACATTTCTCTGAGTGTCTCGTTGTACCTCCTCTTCCTCCTCCAGGTTCAGACCCTTCAGTCAATAGAGGCTCTCTGGTGGTGGTGACCTGCAGTTCCCGTCAGGGTGGTCCGTGGTCGGGGCAGATTAAGGAGATGCAAGGTGCATCTGTGACGATTGGAGTCACGCCGTCAGCCAACGCCATCGTGGGGAAGTTTCGTACCTATGTGGCCGTCGTGACAGGCACCGGCCTGCAGCGAACCAAGAGGGACCCCAACACCGACCTGTACCTGCTGTTCAACGCCTGGGCCCCAGGTACGAACACTTCTACTGCCTCCTAGAGGCTGAGACAAAGGTTCTGTCCTGTTCTGTGTCTGGCAAGCTCTCACCAACGACTAAAAGTCAGACTCAGATTTACTCTTGTCCGGCGGCACCTGTCCCGATCCAAAACTCCTGTGGTCCAAACACTAACACTCCCCCGGTGCTCTGAGCTCACAGTCCGGGCAGCCTGGCTAACAAACTGAGCTAACATGAGCTAACAGCAGCTAACAACTCTCTATCTGTGCAGAGGACGCCGCGTTTTTCCCTGATGAAGCCGGACGGAGGGAGTACGTCCTGAACGACGTCGGCATTATGTATCAGGGTTCTGCTGGCGCTGTGTCACAACGCAACTGGATGTTTGGACAGGTACGCACAAATATTCAAAGACACCGTGACAAGTCACGAAGAAAGAACCTAAAGCTGATGTGTTACCTCCATGCAGTTTGAGCGTGGTGTTCTGGACGCCTGTATTTACATCCTGGATGCGTCTCGGATGCCGATCTACGACCGGGGCAACGTCATCAAACTGGTCAGGAAAGGGTCCGCCATGGTGAGAACACAGAGTGGAAAAACTTTAATTCAACATTGTCCAATTAGACGTATTAATTAGTCAGTCACATGACTCTGTGGTGATCGTCATACAAACTGAACCGTCATGCGACATTTTTGGCGCCACCCTCAGGTCAAATATTAAATAATTGTATCTTTACTTTGTATCGCTGACCTTTGACCTCCCTCTACCCTCAGCTGAACTCTCAGGACGATAACGGCGTGTTGGTTGGGAACTGGAGTGACGACTACTCCATGGGCACGCCACCAACGTCCTGGACGGGCAGCGTCAAGATCCTGCTGCAGTATGCCAACACCGGAGTCCCTGTTTGTTTCGCCCAGTGCTGGGTGTTCGCCGGAGTCTTCAACACCTGTAAGAGCGTGCACTGTTACCAAGTTAAACTTTAAAAATGCTGCTGTGGATGTCAGGGCTTCATATAGACCCAACCACAAGAGACACAAGACATGTTGATGATGTTGGTACACATGTTAAAACATTTCGTGTCCCTGCAGTCCTACGTTGCCTCGGCATCCCGGCGAGACCCATCACCAACTTCTCTTCAGCTCACGACAACACGGGCAACCTGAAGACCGACCTCATCTTCAAGGCTGACGGCACACCGGACAGGCGCCACACCAGGGACTCCATCTGGTCGGTCCAGACGTCTTTCAGTCGTGTCTGTCGCTCGGACCAGAATCAGAAACAGCTCGTCTCATATGCAGTCAATGTCTTCTATGTCTTCTCTGTAGGAACTACCACTGCTGGAACGAGGTGTACATTGTTCGTCCTGACCTGCCGCCTGGACTCGGAGGATGGCAGGTGGTGGACGCCACGCCTCAGGAGACCAGTGATGGTGGGACAGACAGGAGAAAGAGACAGATCGATGGACAGGTGAAACGCTGGACAACAAACATGACACTGTGTTTGATTCACAGGACATTTTCGCTGTGGTCCGGCCTCAGTCGCTGCCATCAAGGAAGGCCTGCTGTGTCACCCGTTTGACTCTGGATTCGTCTTTGCTGAGGTCAGTGTGTCCACAGCAGAAATACTACAAACTTTTACTCAGGTACAAATGTGTCTTATCGTCTTTCCCACAGGTCAACAGTGACGTGATCTTCCACAAGCGGGACCGCTACGGGACTCTGAGTCCATTCAGGGTGGATAAGACTCATATTGGGCAGGCTATTTACACCAAAGCTGTAGGCAGCACAGCATCTTTGGACGTCACGCACAACTACAAGTACCCTGAAGGTAACACATAAAACAAGTAACCTGAAAAAGACGTGAGGACGCCGTCTGTACTGAGCTGTACTTGTGTGTCCAGGTAGTGCAGAAGACAACAGGACTATGTCTCGGGCGGAGGAATACGGCGTTGAGAGGGATCACTCCGAGGTGCCCGATGGACAACTGTCCGTCTCCATCACGGCTGAAAAGGTGACACACCTGTCTCTTCATCAGCAGACACAGCAGCCGGATAATATTATAATAATAATATACTAAATCTAATAATACTAAATCTCTCTTCAGGTCATGCTGGGTCAGGACGTGAACCTGTTTGTGGATTTCCAGAACCAGGGTGAACACCCCAGAACGGTCCAAGCTCACCTGAACGCGTCGGTCATCTTCTACACCGGAGTCACGGCCAATCACTTCAGAGCCGAGGACTTCACTGTCACCGTGCAGGCCTATCAGAGTGAGCGACATGAAGAGGGAAAGTGCTGAACGTTTGTAGATTCACAAAAGAACGGTGATGATGACGACGTGTGTGTGTGTGTGTGTGTGTGTGTGTGTGTGTGTGTGTTGCAGCCGAGCGTGTGATGTTGAAGGTCACAGCTCAGGAGTACCTGCCTCACCTGGGCTCTCAGCTGTCCCTGCACTTTATTGTGACTGGACAGGCTGACGACCAATCAGTGTCCGCCATAAATGTGACCAACCTGGAGACCCCGCGGCTCACCGTGACGGTAAACACCCGTCTGTCTGTCTGTCTGTCTGTCTGTCTGTCTGTGGTTGTTTTGTGTGTCTTACCTCGCTGTTACAGGCTCTTCTTCTTCTTCTCTCTGGTTGTAGGTGAGCGGCGAGCCTCGGGTGCAGCAGGAGATGTTTGTGAACGTTTCCTTCACCAACCCCTTCAACTTCCCTCTGCACAACGTACACCTGGCCATGGAGGGACCTGGACTCATAGACTGCAGGTCACGTTATTACAGGTACGCTCTGACAGCTGACTGACGGTTTCTGGTGTGAGCGCTTCATTCACGCCTCTCTGGTGTTTCAGCGCCATCGATCCTCAGGCGTCCATCTCCTGGAACGAGACGTTCTCCCCTCGTCTGGACGGACCACGGTGCATCTTGGCGGTGCTGGACAGTAACAACCTGCGCCAGGTAACTTCCTCTGTTCATGTTGAGTATGATCATCAGGACAAACCTCGACCTCTGACCTCTGACCTCGACCTGACCGCCGTTTTATTTGTTCACATTTTGACGCGTTAGCATCAAGTCCTTTGTTTGTCCACCCACATGTGTGTGTGTGTTTGTTCAGGTGTGGGGAATGGCTGAAATCATCATCATCACGGCCTGAGGTGATTGGTGCCAAGAGATGTGACCCCGCCCCCTTGCCATTTCCAGCATGTTTCCACCAATCAGAGAGGAGCGCGGTCAAAAAACATTTAAAATCTGTGATTAAGATTCATAAAATCATAAAACTAATTAAAACCAACTAATTCAACAGTTATTACACTTTTTTAATTAAATGCAACACTTCCAGATTTTTGTGTTTTTAAAGAATAAACAGCAAAATTTTCATAATCAGTTAAATGAGTAACTCTGTTTAACGAGGATTGTTCTTTGCTTTGTGCCTTTAACACTGTTATCAATGCTGAAACTTTCTACTAACAATAAAAGCAGATTCAAAACCACTGAAGGTCTCACTGATTACTTCCAAATGATTTTTTATTCTATTGTAATTATCTTTGTAAATATCTTTTATGTTAGTGAACGTATAAAAGAGAAGAAAACATTTTATAATAATGATAATTTATGGAAGGATATAAAAGTTTTAACGATCACTTTCTGTGTCGTTCAAAGTAAAAACTACATTTCCCTCTAAGATGGACTACAAGTATAGACATTATATTTTCATATCAGACAGGCAAACAGACAAACAGACAGACAGACAGACAGACAGACAGACAGGTCTCTGTGCTGTCTGTTATGTAAGCACAGGACGAGCTGCAGTCAAACATTTTAACCACTAGAGGGAGGCAGCAGCTTTTTGTTTCTGTAGTGAAACTTTCAGCCACAAACTGAACTGTGTGTGTGTGTGTGTGTGTGTGTGTGTGTGTGTGTGTGACACTTTACTCCAGTTACTGCAGACTTGCTACAATATTATATTACATTAGTTATTGTGATAGTAATCAAAGGATCAAGGATCCTGAGCTTTTACTGAAGTAAAAGTTTCAAATGTTTTGTTCTTGAAAAAAGAGATTTTGATTTTTATTGAAAATCATTTTCAGCAGAGATAAAAACACTGACACTGAGTTCATATTTCTAATGGAGGACGTCGATTAAAAACCTCAAACTGAGAAAAAAACATGAAACAAAAATGAAACTTAAAAATGAACTGAAAGTTTGTTTTCCATTTTAAATGATTCATTTCTAATACGAAGCATCAACATAACATTTCTCAAGTTTCATTTCTGTCTTCTTGTTGAAATCTGCAGCAGCGTTCAGTTTCTTCGTCTCTTTGTTTCTTCGTCTCTTTGTGTCTTCGTCTCTTTGTGTCTTCGTCTCTTTGTTTCTTCTCCACCTACCAAACTTTTTGGTTTTTTACAGCCTGAAAGATTTAAAGTTGTCTGACTGACCAGGCTTTATTTCAGGTTTACAGACAAACACAGACTGTGATAATCTGACAGATTACGGCTGAAGAGATCTGTCAAACTTTGTTAAAGTGACAGAATGAGAAACTTTGAAGTGAAAAAAAGAAACTTTGAATGTTTCAAAGTGTCAGTCAAAGCAAGAGAATACGCTTAGCTTCCACGATAACGTTTGCAGACCCTCAAAGGTCAAAGGTCACGGTAACAGGATGGTTAATACATAATGTGACATGAGTGTGTGTGTGAGTGTGTGTGTGAGTGCCGTAGGTGTTAGCGCTCCCCTCCCCCACCCCTGACAGCAACAGGTGAGTCGTTGTCATGGTGACTGTATCTAACACATCAGCATCACCAAACTGGTCTTTCCAGATACCACATCAGTCTGACACACACACACACACACACACACACACACACACACACAGTCTGTGTTCGGACATGCAGTGAACATGCTGCTGCACACACACATAAATGTTTGCTCTTCTATACTTGTGAGGACCCTCGTTCTAAAGATAACAAGTCTGCAAACGTTAGCCCACGTTAGCGGAGCGCTAGCTAGTTACATCTAAAAGTTAATTAGCTAACTAAGCGGCTAATTAATCTTTACTTAGGTTGTTACGTCTGAAAGCTAACGTCAGTGAGATGCTTGCTAACTAATGAGCTAACTTCCATAATTAGTTGCTATGTGGCTAACGTTAGCAAAGCTAACACCCGACCACCTCCAGTCATTAGCTAGCTGTGTGCTACATCTCAAAGCTAATGCTAGTGAAATGCTAGCTAACTAAGTGGCTAATTTATCTTTGGTTGTTACATCTGAAAGCTAATGTTAGCCAAACGTGAGCTGGCTAGACAGCAAAACACCAACTAACTAATTTATATAAGTCTTTGATTGGCTAGTTAAATCGCTAACTAACGAGTTACACACCTAGCTAACTAGCTGGTTAATCTCCATTAATTGTTAGCTAGCTGAATCTGGCTGTGTGCTAGCTGTGAGAGCTAATGTTAGCCACATACTAGCTAACCAACTTATTTACATAAACATGAATTGTTGGTTAGTTAGTTAGCTCTGGTTTTACTAACGTTATATATATGTATAGCTAGTTAGCTCTGGTTTTACTAACACTATGTATATGTATAGTTAGTTAGCACATAGCAGCTCAACTCTTACTTAACTTCACTAATTTTATGAACTAACTAAATACAGACTCACATCACTGATCTAAAGCAGCATCACTTCCTGACTGTCAGTCACTGCTCTTGAGAAATGTGCTTTTGTAAAAGTGTCTCCACCCTGCAGAGACAGAAACATCACGGAGAAACACAGAGCTGGAAGAGTTTTCACATGTTCATATGTTTACATGTTCACATATGTTTATATGTTCATATGTTCACATGTTCACATATGTTTATATGTTCATATGTTCACATGTTTACATATGTTTATATGTTTACATGTTTACATATGTTCATATGTTTACATGTTGACATATGTTCATATGTTCACATGTTTACATATGAACATATGTTCACATGTTTATACGTTCATATGTTTACATGTTTACATATGTTTATATGTTCATATGTTCACATGTTTACATGTTTATATGTTCATATGTTTACATATCTTCATATGTAAACATGTAAACATATGTTTATATCGTCATATGTTCACATGTTTACATATGTTCATATGTTCATATGTTCACATGTTTACATATGTTTATATGTTCATATGTTCACATGTGTAAAAACAGTCAGTCAGTGGACTGCTCTGTAGTTTCAGCCCGTCGTCGTCGTCGTGCTCTGTGCAGGCTGCATGCTCCGAGCGGGGCAGGCCTCAGGCTGCAAGGCAAACAACTGTTACCTACAAATCATCCGTCACTATTGGAAACCGGTTTTTCACCCCCTCCTCCCTTTCTCTCTCCCTCCACCCTCCTCCCTCCACCCTCCTCCCCCCACTCCACCATCCTCCCTCCCAGCGCTCTGCATGTCTGAGCTGAAAACCTGACGTGAACGTGCACATGTGTTTGTCAGGCCGGTTGGGAAACAGTGAGGCAGAGCAGCATGTGCCTGTCATCCCCCCACACTGTCGACAGGTGTTGGCTTCATGTGACTGCCTGCCTGTCCGGACAGCGCTCCAATGAAGAAAGAGGAGGAGGAGGAGGTGGAGGAAGAGGAGGAGGAGGTGGAGGACGAGGAGGAGTGTGTAAAGTTTCATCAACAACAACTGTGTCAACTCTCAGTGGCTCGGTGTTGGGTTGTCCTTTCTCCGGCTGGTGTTCGGCTGAGTTTGGGGATGCCTCTCCTCCTCCTCCTCCTCCTCCTCCTCCTCCTCCTCCTCTCCACTGGGTCAATGGATGAATCCACCCTTTTGTTGGCGATGGTTCGTTCCTCAGCAACAGCTCCATGGTTACAGTCCAATAAATAACATCACACTCTCTCTTCTGCGTCTCTGTTTTCAGGCCGGGATGCAAAAAGAGTTTTTCTTTCCCCGTTTGAAAGTTTCATAAAAAAAAGATGAAAAACTGTTTGTGACTCGTTAAAACATCGAAGAGAGAAAAAAAGTTTGAAACTCGACAAACCGTCTGAGAAGTTTTAGACAGTCTGCAGGAACGTCTCAGAGACTACGTCCAGGTTTTAGACAGTCTGCGTGGACGTCTCAGAGACTACGTCCAGGTTTTAGACAGTCTGCGGGGACGTCACGGAGACTACGTCCAGGTTTTAGACAGTCTGCGAGGACGTCCAGGTTTTAGACAGTCTGCGAGGACAGATCCTCAGTGTTAGCTGTATTAGCTTTAGCTCTGCTGCTTAGTCTGCAGATCATCTCGGTTCTGTCACGTTAGTCCCTGCTGGGCCTAACGGGCCCTGCTGAGCTCTGGTCCGGTCCGGCTGCTGAGCCCGGTTCTGTTAGCATGCTATCGACAGATTCAGTTAGCAGTTAGCTACATTAGCATGTGGTTAGGCTAAAGCTATCTGTCCATCAAGTTTGGCTTCATACACTTTAAACAGTTTGAAACAGTTACTCATGTTAATGCTGGTGAACGACCTCTGAACAATGTGTGTGTGTGTGTGTGTGTGTGTGTGTGTGTGTTGATGGCTCTTTGTATCTCAATAGATTCATTTGAATTGAAAAGTGTCCAGCTGAGGTGAAAAGCAGTGATTGGATTAAAGATGTAATGCCGTTAGCTGCTTTTCTGGTTGTGTGTGTGTGTGTGTGTTTGTGTGTGTGTGTCTGTGTGTCTGTGTGTGTGTGTGTGTGTGTGTGTGTGTGTGTGTGTGCATAATGAAGTGGAGGCTCCTGCAGTATTTCATATGTCAACAGTACACACAGATCTGTGTCTGCTTCTATCAGTCTCTCATCAGCTCAGACTTCTTCAAACTGTTTCTGATGATATGATGCTAATGTGCCGATGCTCGGCTCCAGTTCTGGCACGACACTGGCTCTGGTCCCATCAGCGCCCACATCCCAGCCTGGAAACTTCTTCTTCCCCGGAGCTCTGAGCTAACAGCAGCTAACAAACTGAGCTAACAGCAGCTAACAAACTGAGCTAACTAGAGCTAACAAACTGAGCTAACAGCAGCTAACAAACTGAGCTAACAGCAGCTAACAAACTGAGCTAACAGCAGCTAACAAACTGAGCTAACTACAGCTAACAAACTGAGCTAACAGCAGCTAACAAACTGAGCTAACTACAGCTAACAAACTGAGCTAACAGCAGCTAACAAACTGAGCTAACTACAGATAACAAACTGAGCTAACAGCTAACAAACTGCGGAG
>NC_040033.1:19160897-19166353 GCF_000972845.2 Larimichthys crocea | reverse complement strand
AGCTAACTACAGCTAACAAACTGAGCTAACAGCAGCTAACAAACTGAGCTAACAGCTAACAAACTGAGCTAACTACAGCTAACAAACTGAGCTAACAGCAGCTAACAAACTGAGCTAACTACAGCTAACAAACTGAGCTAACTACAGCTAACAAACTGAGCTAACAGCAGCTAACAAACTGAGCTAACTACAGCTAACAAACTGAGCTAACTACAGCTAACAAACTGAGCTAACTACAGATAACAAACGGAGCTAACATTAGCTAACAGACTGAGCTAACAGCAGCTAACAAACGGAGCTAACATTAGCTAACAGACTGAGCTAACTATAAAATGTTGATTTCATCAGGAGTTGTTGATGTTGGATGAAGGCTTTTATTTGTCATTGTAACAGTACAAGTACAGTTGTAGTTGTTGATGTTGTAGTTGTTGATGTTGTTGTAGTTGTTGTAGTTGTTGATGTTGTAGTTGATGTTATTGATGTTGTTGTTGATGTTGTTGTTGATGTTGTAGTTGTTAATGTTGTAGTTGTTGTTGATGTTGTTGATGTTGATGTTGTTGTAGTTGTAGTTGATGTTGTTGATGTTGATGTTGTTGTAGTTGTTGTTGTTGTTGATGTTGTTGATGTTGTTGTTGATGTTGTTGTAGTTGTAGATGTTGTTGTAGTTGTTGTAGTTGTTGATGTTGTAGTTGTTGATGTTGTTGATGTTGTAGTTGTTGTTGTTGTTGTAGTTGTTGTTGTAGTTGTTGTTGATGTTGTTGTAGTTGTTGTTGATGTTGTTGATGTTGTTGTTGTCGTCGATGTTGTTGTTGATGTTGTTGATGTTGTAGTTGTTGATGTTGTTGTTGTTGATGTTGTAGTTGTTGATGTTGTTGTTGATGTTGTTGTCGATGTTGTTGTTGTAGTTGTTGATGTTGTAGTTGTTGTTGTAGTTGTTGTTGTAGTTGTTGATGTTGTTGTTGTAGTTGTTGATGTTGTTGATGTTGTAGTTGTTGTTGTTGATGTTGTTGTTGTTGTTATTGTTGTTACTCTCCGTGTGTTTTGTGTGCGTGTCTTTATGCTAAGCTAAGCTACATCCTGCCTCCAGCTCTGTGTTTACCACAAACAAACACACAGCTGACTTTCAGACTCCAAACTGACTGACTGCACTCTCCAACCAAAGTCCTGGTAACACCCAGCGCTCCATCAGCCCCTCCTCCACCCGGCTCCTTCATCAGCAACAGGCCGAACCAGCCGAGACAGACGGACAGACTCTTCCTGCTCTGCTGCAGGGGAGGAGGGGTGTGATGGGAGGAGGGATGCCTGAGTGCTCCTCTCTCCGGCAGGGGATGATGGGAGGAGGAGGATGGAGGAGGGGTCTGTATCTGGAGATGGAGGGCTGGCAGGAATGTGGGAGAGGAACACGACATGGAGCGAGCGAGGAGTCGAGCCTCGCACACTAAATTTAACAAAGAGGTTTAAATTTAGTCTCCAGCCTTCTGCTGGAGTTTAAGTCCAACCTGAGAGCACTGACGGGTGGAGGGACGGGTGGAGGAGCTGCTGCTGCTGCTTTATCCAAACAGCACATCCTCACCACCCAGTCCAACTCCGTCAGCTCATCCACAGCATGTTCACACAGCAAGTGATCCAAAAGTTTGTTTGAAAGATTCAAGATCAAATCACTTTTATACAAGTTACTAAGTAACTAAATAAAGGATTACTTTAACTTTAAAATGACTTTTTAATCAATCATTTATTTAATGCATGTAACTAAGTAACTAAATAAAGGATTACTTTACTCTAAGGTTTAAAGTCTGTGTTCACACAACTCACCGACTGTTTCAGAAAGTCTGTGAATGCACGACAAAAGTTCTAAGCGTTTATGAAGTGAATGTTTGAGCATGTCAGAGATGTGAGTAAGTAACTAAATCAAGGATTACTTTTACTCTAAGGTGTATTTATGTTCACACAACTCACTTATTTAAGTTGATTAAATTAACGACGTAAAAGAAAAAACTTTTCCAAAGAATGACTTTAACTTTGAAACTTTTTATTTATCATTTATTTGCTCCATGTAACTGAGTAACTACATAGAGGATTACTTTTACTTCATGGTTTAATCTTTATATGTAGTTGAGCCAAAGAACTGTTAAATATAGAAATGATAACTGTCTATAGAAGGACCTTTGCTCCATGTAACTGAGTGTAGTTACTCAGGATAAAGGATTACTTTACTCTGAGAACTTTGAGCTGAGTTTCAGTCGCAGACTTCAAAGACTCATTAAGTCTCATTTTAATCAGTGAGCGCTCATCACACTCTCACCCCACCTCCGCGCGCACAGTAGCAGTTTACACCACCCCCTCCTCCACCTCTCTTCATGGCTGACGGTTGGCATCCTCTCTGCACTCCAAATCCCGCGAGATCTCCGCACGTCCGCGGGGCTGCTTCCTCTTCAGATGTCGCGATAGTTACGTGTGGCTGCCTGTACAGTGTGTGTGTGTGTGTGTGTGTGTGTGTGTGCGCGCGCGCGCGCGCGGATGGCTCTTATCTGTCCGCGTCAGTGATAAAACAAACAGACGCGCGCGCGCGCGCTTCACTTTAACTTTTTTAAAGGTGCGCGTGGAGTTTAATCAGCTGATTAAAAAAAACAAAATAAAAGCTCGACATGAGATGATCAACAAGTGCTCCATCACAGGAGAAGGAGTAATGGAGTACTGGAGTAACGGAGTAATGGAGTAACGCGTGCGTAAACGGACAGAGATGCTTGGTGGACACGTCCCCTTGGAGACCGAGAGACACGTGATGAGCTTTACTTATCAGGTTCAGAGAGGGGGGGGGGGGTGGGAAGGGGGGGTGCAGAGAGACACTGAGAGACAGAGACAGACACAGAGACAGAGACAAACCTACACACAACCTTTAAACAACCAAACATCAACCTCTCGGACTCCTTCACGCGCGTTTGTTCTCCTCTTTTCTGGAGAGGAGAGAGGAAGAGAAGCAGCAGCAGCAGCAGCGCAGGAGGAGGAGGAGGAGGAGGTTGGTTGGTTGGTTGGTTGGTGGTGGAGGAGGAGGGAGGGGAGGGGGGAGGAGGAGGAGGAGGAGGAGGAGAAGCCGGAGTAAAGTTTGTCCAAGTTTGCACATCCCTTCGGAAACGCCATTTTGATTCCTCTCCTCTCCGGAGTGAGTTTGCAGCCTCTCTCTCTCTCTCTCTCTCTCTCCCTCTCTCTGTCCCTTCTTTTTTTCTTCATCCCTCCCTTTATCATCCACCACCACCATCATCATCATCACCCCCACCACCACCACCACCATCATCATCCTCGCCACGATGTCTCGGCGCAAGCAGCCCAACCCCAACAAAGTGCAGCGTAAGTCGGCTTCTTTCTCTCTCCCTCCGTGTGTCTGTGCTCCGGGTGTCTGTGCCTCGCTGCCCGGCGTGTCGCTCGCTGTGCGGGCGGAGAAGTTGGGACTTGTTGCGGGTGTAGAAGTTGGAGTTGGTGTCTGATGAGCGGCGGTCATCGCCTCTCCTCTCCGCGCTGCTTCCTAGTTTGATGCGCATCCAAGCGGTGGAATTCACGCCGAGCTGTCTTCCTCATTCAGCGGAGTGTCTCTCACTCTTTCACTTTATTCACACTTTTGGACACTTTGTCACGCGCGTGCACGTTTGTAGAGGGGTTGTTATGCGGTAGTTTTTTTTTTTTTTTTTTTTTTTGCCCCGCGGGGAGGGTGGCAAGAGGTGGAGGTGTGGAGGAGGGGGGAGGGGGTGCAAAGTCTGCTCGCAGCCGGAGTCGAGCATCCATATCTCGGCTGCACTTTGGTCGGAGCCTCGCTGCTAGTGGCCATGTGTAAAGCTACCAGACAGGAGCCACGAAGCTGGCGGCAGGTACAAGGACGGCTTCCGGTGTGGTGTTTCAAAGTAAAAAGACCCCCCAGCACCACCTGTTGACTGATGGAGCAGGATGCGTGTTTGACCTGCTCGGTGTGTTTGTGTTTTTATGTTTTGGATGGACGTGAACAGGTGATGCTGCGCGAGACAGGGAGAGGCTTTGCCTCGTGGTGATTCATTGATGTGTTAATCAGCTGCATTAATGACAAACGGCTAATTATCATCCTGACACTTTTATTTTGTAACCTTGAAGTTATACAAGTGTGTGTGTGAACTTTATTTATTTATTTTTAATCTACACAGGTTCAGTTGTTGTGGTTGTAGAAGTTTAGTTTTGTGTTTTTCATCCTTTAAAAAAAAAAAAAAAGTTCCATCGCTTGCTTGCATTTTATTTTGAAGGGCGCATCGCCACCCCACATCCGGCCCCGCTCTCGTTAAACGCCGCGAGCTCGACGGCTCCGCCGTGACCTTGTCCGGACATATTTATCCACGAACCGAGCCCGGTTCATTTATAAAGTGCACAAACACGGCGGAGAGGCGGTCGGTACCGCCGGTCCGCTCCGTCCCGGTCACTTCTGGCGCTGTTCGGTGACTTTTCACCGCGTTTCAGAGACTTTTCTCCCGCAAACCGTCTCCGGTTACCGCAGCCGAGCAGCAGCATCGACGTGACGCCTGTTGCATCCACCTCCTTCTCCTCCTCCTCCTCCTTCTCCTCCTTCTCCTCCTCCTTCTCCTCCTCCTTCTTCTTCTTCTTACATCATCCCCGGTACCGTCCATTTTAAACGTTAACTCGGAGTTTTACCGCCAAACGTCGACTTTAACTTTGTTAGCAGCTAATGTTTAGCCGCTAGCCTCCCCCGTCGTCTTTTCTCGGTGGAGGGAGGATGCTGTCCCACACCGTGATGTCTGTCCCCCGGGACAGAGACAGAGACAGACGGTTATCAGCCCGTCAATGATTGACGCGGCTCTGTCTTCACGTTAGATAATAGTTTCTGAGTTAGCCTGTCTGCTGAGGAGACCAAAGGTTAACTACAAGTTACAACCACAGACTGTCTAAGACTGGACGTAGTCTCTGAGACTGTCTAAGACTGGACGCAGTCTCTGAGACGTCCCCTCAGACTGTCTAAAACCTGGACGTAGTCGCTGAGACGTCCCCGCAGACTGTCTAAAACCTGGACGTAGTCTCTGTGACATCCTTGCAGACTGTCTAAAACCTGGACGTAGTCTCTGTGACGTCCCCGCAGACTGTCTAAAACCTGTCCAAAACTGTTTTTGTACCAGGCTGTAAACATGTTTATTTCTGCTGTGAAGTTGGACATTTGGACATGGAGACTTATGGAGCCAGACTCAAGTGGACGTTAGAGGAACTGCAGGTTGTGATGTCACTTCCTGTGTCGGCTTCATTTGTTTACTTTTATTTCATGTTGCTAGCTTAGCATTAGCTGTCGTTCTCGGTGCATTGTGGGAAAGTTATTGTGACTTTTAAGGCGGTATTATCATGTTTATTTAAGTGCGTGTGTGTGTGTGTGTGTGCGTGCGTGCGTGCGTGTGTGTGTGTGTGTGTGTGTGTGTGTGTGTGTGTGTGTGTGTGTG
>NC_040033.1:19160200-19160797 GCF_000972845.2 Larimichthys crocea | reverse complement strand
GTGTGTGTGTGTGTGTGTGTGTGTGTGTGTGTGCGTGCTCTCTTTTGGACTCTCTGGCTTCCTGTAGTGACCTCACGTGTCGACTGTTTGAGGAACTCTGTCCTGTTGCATCTTTCCGTGGTTTGTCGTCTCGTTTGCAGCTTTGTGGTGAAACGGTGATGAAGTGGAGACTTGATGATGAACTGTGTGTTAGTTAGCTGCTGTGTTTGGTCCTCTCCTCCTCTCTGACAGAGGAGGAGCAGCAGCAGCAGCAGCAGGAGGAGGAGGAGGAGGAGGAGGAGGAGGAGGAGAGATCCGGATGAGCAGTTAGCATTCCATTACGAAATTCAACACTAAGGCCGAGCTGGGCCCTCGGCGACAGGCGCAGCTCTCTCTCTCTCTCTCTCTCTCTCTCTCTCTGCTGTGTTTGGTCCTCTCCTCCTCTCTGACAGAGGAGGAGCAGCAGCAGCAGCAGCAGGAGGAGGAGGAGGAGGAGGAGGAGGAGGAGGAGAGATCCGGATGAGCAGTTAGCATTCCATTACGAAATTCAACACTAAGGCCGAGCTGGGCCCTCGGCGACAGGCGCAGCTCTCTCTCTCTCTCTCTCTCTCTCTCTCT
>NC_040033.1:19146199-19158699 GCF_000972845.2 Larimichthys crocea | reverse complement strand
AACTTTTTAAACGTTTTAAAAGTCACATTTTAACGCTGTTAAAGTCCCGAAACATGCTGAGAACGTTTGAACGCAACGTGAAGACGCCTTGGACGAGTTTAACGGTCACGTTAAAGACGTTTCAAAGTGTGCAGACTTTTTAAATGACTAAACTTTAACAGGCTCAGCTCCCGAAGTCAGCTTCAGTACAAACACACTCTTTCACCCCGTCTCCTCCTCCACCTCCTCCACCTCCTCCACCTCCTCTCCACACCTTTGTGAACTGCATGTTAACCCCTCCTCCTCCTCCTCCTCCTCCTGTCGGGGGATGGAACATAATCTTATCTAAAAAAGGCGGGTCTATAAATAGAGGCTGGGTACAGAGAGAGATCAGGAGAAGGAGAGAGAGAGAGAGAGGTGGGGACATCCACCCATCCGTGGAGCTGATGGTGCTGCTATCCTGAAAAACCTCAGCAGACACCGACATGTGGTTATCCACGGAGGGCTCTGATTGGCTCTGATGTGTGCATGACATCATGCCCAGAAAGTGTGAGCACCAACCTTCTACACCTACACCAACCTGTTCACCTTCTACACCACCCTGTTCACATTCTACACCAACACCAACCTGTTCACCTTCTACACCAACACCACCCTGTTCACCTTCTACACCTACACCAACCTGTTCACCTTCTACACCTACACCACCCTGTTCACCTTCTACACCTACACCAACCTGTTCACCTTCTACACCTACACCACCCTGTTCACCTTCTACACCTACACCAACCTGTTCACCTTCTACACCTACACCACCCTGTTCACCTTCTACACCTACACCAACCTGTTCACCTTCTACACCTACACCACCCTGTTCACCTTCTACACCTACACCAACCTGTTCACCTTCTACACCACCCTGTTCACCTTCTACACCTACACCAACCTGTTCACCTTCTACACCTACACCAACCTGTTCACCTTCTACACCTACACCACCCTGTTCACCTTCTACACCTACACCAACCTGTTCACCTTCTACACCTACACCACCCTGTTCACCTTCTACACCTACACCAACCTGTTCACCTTCTACACCTACACCACCCTGTTCACCTTCTACACCTACACCAACCTGTTCACCTTCTACACCTACACCACCCTGTTCACCTTCTACACCTACACCAACCTGTTCACCTTCTACACCTACACCACCCTGTTCACCTTCTACACCTACACCACCCTGTTCACCTTCTACACCTACACCAACCTGTTCACCTTCTACACCTACACCAACCTGTTCACCTTCTACACCTACACCACCCTGTTCACCTTCTACACCTACACCAACCTGTTCACCTTCTACACCTACACCACCCTGTTCACCTTCTACACCTACACCAACCTGTTCACCTTCTACACCTACACCACCCTGTTCACCTTCTACACCTACACCAACCTGTTCACCTTCTACACCTACACCACCCTGTTCACCTTCTACACCTACACCAACCTGTTCACCTTCTACACCTACACCAACCTGTTCACCTTCTACACCTACACCACCCTGTTCACCTTCTACACCTACACCAACCTGTTCACCTTCTACACCTACACCACCCTGTTCACCTTCTACACCTACACCAACCTGTTCACCTTCTACACCTACACCACCCTGTTCACCTTCTACACCTACACCAACCTGTTCACCTTCTACACCTACACCACCCTGTTCACCTTCTACACCTACACCAACCTGTTCACCTTCTACACCTACACCACCCTGTTCACCTTCTACACCTACACCAACCTGTTCACCTTCTACACCTACACCAACCTGTTCACCTTCTACACCAACACCACCCTGTTCACCTTCTACACCTACACCAACCTGTTCACCTTCTACACCTACACCACCCTGTTCACCTTCTACACCAACCTGTTCACCTTCTACACCTACCTGTTCACCTTCTACACCTACACCAACCTGTTCACCTTCTACACCTACACCACCCTGTTCACCTTCTACACCTACACCAACCTGTTCACCTTCTACACCTACACCACCCTGTTCACCTTCTACACCTACACCAACCTGTTCACCTTCTACACCTACACCAACCTGTTCACCTTCTACACCAACACCACCCTGTTCACCTTCTACACCTACACCAACCTGTTCACCTTCTACACCTACACCACCCTGTTCACCTTCTACACCAACACCACCCTGTTCACCTTCTACACCTACACCAACCTGTTCACCTTCTACACCACCCTGTTCACCTTCTACACCATGTAATGAATGAAACTTTTTAAGCGTTAAAATATTTAAAGTTATTTTGTTGCACTGTGACCTCTATTAAAACATGAATTTAAAAAATGTAAAAACCGTGACTTCTAGTTACAATGTGACGTTGGAACTAAAAGTGTTAGAGTAGTGTAACTGTAGTGTAACTAGAAGAGTTTTAAGCTTTAAATGTGAGTATTGGAGCAGAACCTTTCAGGTGGTGTTTTGGCAGTAAGGCGTGACTTCCTAAGTGTTAAATGAGCATTTAAACATGACTTCTAACCTGTTTTAAGTGTTAAAATGTGAGTTTTCACTTGTTGAACCCCTTTTGGACATTCTGAGCCCTTTGCTCCACGTCGTTCCCCGTCTCTCTCTCAAATAAATAAAACGACTTTTAGAAAGTCATTTCAGCGTAAAACTTAAAATGTGACTTCAAGTGTTACACGTGGTTTTTCAGGTTGTCTTTTAGAACGTCGTCTTACGTGTTCCTGGGTAGTTTTTTAAGGGGTGTAATGTAACTTTAAGACTTTTAGAAAGTCGTTTTACTTCCTAAGCGTTTGAACATGAGCATTAAACGCGACTTTGAAACAGTCCGAGTGTTTCTGAAGAGCCTGTCTTCAGTCGGACACCTTGGTGACTGAAGGTGGACGTAGACGGAGAGGTGTGGACGGTGGGGGGTCAAACTGTGACACCTCCAGTGGGAGCAAATGGCTCGACACCAACCCCACCCCCACCTCCGCCTCCACCCCCACGGCTCGTCAAAGGTTTATTGTCTTCAGATTCACTCTGCGTGTTTTCCTCCGTCTTTACTTCGCGGTCGTCTTACAGGGATCTGAATCAGAATTCAGTGAGTCAGCGTTTTCGGTTGATGGCGTCAGAGAGATGCTGCCTGACTGAAGGTGTGTGGCTGAGTCACGAGGCGGAGCTGACAGCAGCTGGCTGTGATCATGACGTCACGTTTCTGTGGACGGACTTTAAAGTGAATATTTATAGTTTAGGATTCAGGTGTGACTCACCTGGCTGTTTTGGTGATTTTCGACTAATTGACATGAAACTCGTCAGCCTCTGAATACAGTTTGTCAACGTCTCATGATGTCATAGTGATGTCATAGTGATGTCATCAGGCTCAGCTGAGCCCGGTCTGTGAGGTGTGGAGTGTAAAGAACCAGGCAGAGCGAGGCTCAGTAAAGATGTTGAGCTGTTGCCTCATGGGAAATGAAGTATTTATTTATATATATATATTTTTTTTATTAAAACCTTTGATGAGCTCGGTGTCAGGGCGCCGATCGTCTACGGCGTCCAGCGAGTGCTCAAACCGAGCGAACGCCGAGTCCTCGCAGAGACACACAGACGAGGAGGAGGACGAGTGTAACACGAGACACGGGATGAATAGTGCTAAAGTAGGACACACAGAGTTCTGCGATGGGCCTCCTCCCATGCAACACACACACACACACACACACACACACACACACACACACACACACACAGTGCGAGCCCACCAGGACTGCCTCGCGGTCGCCTCGCTGAGTTTAAATTTAGGCACGCAGACCTCCGTCTTTATATAGAAGTGCACACGCTAAAGTTAGAGCGAGTAAATATTACAATCAGCTGGTCTGCATGAAGACGACCTGTTGCCACCCGCCTCCTAATCTTAACCTAATTAACAGCTGACTCATTAATTAAAGCGAAGGAGCCTCGTCCAGCTCTGTGTGTCTGACAGTGATGAAAGCAAAGATGTGTGGAAACTTTCCAGTGTTCGGTCGAAGCTGCAGCCATGACCTGATGAGTTTGTTACATGGACGCGATAAGCTGTGTGTGCGTGTGTGTGTGTGTGTGCGTGCGTGTGTGTGTGTGTGTGTGTGTGTGTGTGTGTGTGTGTGTGTGTTGTAGTTCCTCAGCATCTCTTCGCTCTTCCTCCGTCACGCTGACTGACTTTTTCCTCTCCTCACGCCGGCCGTGAAAGTTTCCTGGAAGCTCGGCAGCAGAGGATGAACAACATCTCTGACGCTTACGTAACTGTGTGTGATAATAACGGCGAGCTTCAGAGAGAGAGGAGCTATTGTTCCTCCACTTCCTCCATCTCCTCCTCTGCTCTCCTGATGAGAGGCTGCTTCACTTCCTGTTAACTCCTCCTCCTCCAGCCTGCTTAGCTTAGCTTAGCACAAACACTGGAATCAGAGGGAAACTGCTAGCCTGGTTGTTTGTTGTTTTTTCAGATGAGCTAATGCTAACTGAGCTAAGTTAGCATCCCGTAACCTAAACATCCTTTAAACTTTAAAGTCTCCGTGACCCAGGAAGGGCCGTCTTAGCCAATAGTGACTGAGGCTGTGCTCCGACCCGGTCCGGTCCGCCTGCTGAGCCCGGTTCTGTTAGCAGCAGTTAATTAGCGGTTAGCTCCTTTAGCATGAGCTAAAGCTATCTGTCCATCATAAAGTGTGCAGCAGGTTTTCATAGACAGACTCCAGGATCAGCTCCTGGAGGCATCCTCCTCCTCCTCCTCCTCCTCCTCCTCCTCCTCCCGCCTTTCATCTCCTCAGCTCCTCCCCCTCTGAGATGCCCTCAGTTTCCTCCTCCTCCTCCTCCTCCTCCTCCTCCATCCGTTGTGACATTCTTTCACAGTCGAGCCGCTCGGACTTTGGACTCGCAGTAAATACGGCTTTATTTGCTGCCGGCTACGAACAGGGTGAAGGTGGCCCTGTGTGTGTGTGTGTGTGTGTGTGTGTGTGTGTGTGGAGCTAACTGCATGGGAGTGTGTGTGATGGCTGGCAACACACACACTCACACTCCCATGCAGTTAGCTCCACAAGCTGCTTATCAGCAAGACCGTCTCACCACACCCACACCCACACACACACACACACACACACACACACCCACACCCACACTCACACACACACACACACACACACACACACTCACTCTGCTGGCATCCCATACAGCAGGTCTGGCCTACATCTGCCTGAAGTGTTTCATTCCTCCGTCAGATTGTTTGTCTGTCACAATCGACACCAAGCATCCTGCAGTTTTTCAAAATAAAGTGCAGCTCTTACTGAACTGTTCAACGTGACACACGAGGGAGCACTTCCTGCGAACAGTCCGAGCTCCACTCAAGGTCAGCCTTCAGTGGACTTCATCATCATCGAGTGGTTAATAAAAGTTCTTCATGAAAAGTCAAAAAGCAAGCGAGTGTTGCTTTTGACCACATGACATGGTCTTCATCATCACATGAAGGCCACGTCAGGAAGTTTGTCTCTTTACTTTGAAACAGCGTCCGGTCCGCTGACTGTAGCTCACACAGAGCCATCCGCACATAAACGTTATTAAAGGTGTAGCAGTTGTTTTAGTAGTTGTAGTAGTTCTTACAATTGTTGTAGTTGTTGTAGTTGTTGTAGTTATCGTTGTAGTTGTTGTAGTAGATGTTGTTGTAGTAGTTGTTACAGTTGTTGTACTAGTTGTAGTTGTCGTTGTTGTAGTAGTTATCGTCGTTGTTGTAGTTAATGCTGTTGTAGTTGTTGTTGTAGTAGTTATCGTAGTTGTTGTTGTTGTAGTTGTCGTTGTTGTTGTAGTAGTTACCGTTGTTGTAGTTAATGCTGTTGTAGTAGTTATCGTTGTAGTAGTTATCGTTGTAGTAGTAGTTACCGCTGTTGTAGTAGTTATCGTTGTTGTTGTAGTAGTTATCGTTGTAGTTAACGTTGTAGTAGTTATCGTTGTTGTTGTAGTTAATGTTGTTGTTGTAGTTACCATTGTAGTTGTTGTTGTAGTTGTCGTTGTTGTTGTAGTTATCATTGTAGTTGTCATTGTCGTTGTTGTAGTTGTTGTAGTAGTTACCATTGTTGTTGTAGTTAATGCTGTTGTAGTAGTTATCGTCGTTGTTGTAGTAGTTATCATCGTTGTTGTAGTAGTTATGGTTGTTGTTGTAGTTGTTGTAGTTATGGTTGTTGTTGTAGTTATCGTTGTAGTTGTTGTTGTAGTTAATGCTATTGTAGTTATGGTTGTTATTGTAGTTATGGTTGTTGTTGTTGTTATGGTTGTTGTTGTAGTTATGGTCGTTGCTGTAGTTATGGTTGTTGTAGTTGTTATAGTTATCGTTGTTGTTATGGTTGTTGTTGTAGTTATGGTCGTTGTTGTAGTTATGTGCTGTTGTAGTTATCGTTGTTGTAGTAGTTATCGTTGTTGTTGTAGTTATCGTTGTTGTTATGGTTGTTGTAGTTATGGTCGTTGTTGTAGTTGTTGTAGTTGTAGTTAATGCTGTTGTAGTTATCGTTGTTGTAGTTAACGTTGTTGTAGTAGTTATCATTGTTGTTTTGGTTGTTGTTGTAGTTGTTGTTGTAGTTAATGCTGTTGTAGTTATCGTAGTTGTAGTTAACGTTGTTGTAGTAGTTATCATTGTTGTTATGGTTGCTGTTGTAGTTGACGTTGTTGTAGTTATCGTTGTTGTTGTAGTTACAATGTAAGAGTACGATCAGGTTGTTGTTTGTTGCTTGTCAGCTGGTTTAAGGTATCAGGTGTTATGGATCAACAGGTCCTCCTGTCAGGTCCCCCCCCTCAGTGGAACGTTCCGGCTCCCCTCCAGCAGCAGCACAGTGGTTCATCCCGCCCTTCTCTCTCTCTGTACTGTCTCCTGCCCGCTCGCCCTCCTCCTCCCCCGCTCGCCTTTCTCGCTGACTAAACAGTTTGTCAGCTGGCTGCTGTGGAGGATTGAAGGGAGGAGGGAGGAGGGAGGAGGAGGAGGAGGAGGAGGGAGCATGCAAATAGCAGTGCACTTTATGGCGGTTAAATAAACAAAAGTAGATTGAGTTTAACCGCAATCACAACCTGTGTGTGTGTGTGTGTGTGTGTGTGTGTGTGTGTGTGTGTCTGTTAAAAAGTGACAAAGTCCATTTCCTCCTTTTTTTCCAGGTCATCAGTCCTCTCCTTGTTTCTCTCCTTGCTTCCTCTCTTCTTCCTTCATTGTTTGCCTCCTAGTTTATATCCTTGTACCTTCCCTCCTTGTTTCCTCTCCTCTCTGCTGTTGCTCTGTCGTTGTTGTGTTGCATCATGGGAAATGCAGTGTCCAGTATTTAGTTTGTTTGTAACGATGATGATTGTTATGAATGTGTTGATGTCAGGGAGGAGGAGCCGCCTGATTGGCTAGAGTAGCTGGAGACAGACAGGTTAGCATCCATGTTAATTAGCATCTTCAGACGACCTGAAGTGTGTGTGTGTGTGTGTGTGTGTGTGTGTGTGTGTGTGTGTTTAAACAAGTGTGTGTGAGGTGGAGCTGCAGCATGTGGAGCGAACAGACCCGGCTGCATAATCCTGCTAATCTGACTGTTAGCAAGGCTGTAATCTGACACACACACACACACACACACACACACACACACACACACACAGAGGTGACGGCCACATCAGAGCAGCCATGAACACAGATTAACATGGTAACATGAGCTCACACACACACACACACACACACATACACACACACATGCAGGTACACAGGAATGTATGCAACCACACACACACACACACACACACACACACACACACACAGCCCCTCCCTCCTCTCAAAAGGTACCATTGTTTGGACACACCCCGTTGCCGGGGCGACCGCAGTGTGAAACATGCCCCCAGTCAACACACGCACACCTGAGCATCCCTGTGTGTGTGTGTGTGTGTGTGTGTGTGTGTGTGTGTGTGAGAAGGGGGAGGGGATTACAGGACGGGAGGGTTAGTTTGGTTTAAGGAGGTGAAGAA
The DNA here is from genome assembly GCF_000972845.2 of Larimichthys crocea. NCBI lineage: Eukaryota > Metazoa > Chordata > Actinopteri > Sciaenidae > Larimichthys > Larimichthys crocea. The sequence goes on along the minus strand of NC_040033.1, from coordinate 19,150,691 downwards.
GGGGGGATGGGAGGAGATGAGAGTTTAGGAGGGATGCTACCTCTCCTTGTTTCTGCTGTCTCTGATGATGGACTCTGTTTCCCATCAGCCCCCTCTTCTGTCAGTGTTTTTACAGTTTAACCACAGAATGTTCAAAACCATGCTTTTATTTTGAAGTCTGTGTGTGTGTGTGTGTGTCTATAATAATTAGTCAGCGGCACACACACACACGGTTGTTACACCATTGCAGGATTTAGGGGATTACACTTGCAGAGACACACACACACACACACACACACACACACACACACACACTTCTGTTGCATGTAAAGATGACTGTGTGTGTGTCTAGTCTCTGGTCACACACACATCAGCACTAATCACGGGTTAGTGAGCCCTGCCCACACATACAAACACACACACACACACACACACACACACACACACACGGACGGCATCATCATGATGACACACACACTCGGTGTGTTCTGTCATCACTTTAGAAGATGCTGTGAAACATCCTGTCTGACATCACACACACCCACACACACTGTTGGTTTGTGTGGCGTGAGATGAAAGGATGCTGTTCAGTTGCATCGTGGGAAGTGTAGTGTAGTGTTTGTACCCATCCTGACTACATCTGGAGAAGTGGAGCTCTCTCCTTGTCTCCTCTCCTCGTTTCCTTTCCTCGTGGATTCATCAATAAGAGTGTGTGTTTGTTGAGGAGGGTCTATAGGTGTGTGTGTGTGTGTGTGTGTGTGGGGGTGTGGTCTCAGGTGTGCCCACCAGACTCCATTCAGGTTTTAGAAAATACAATAAACCCTCCCCATGGGAAAGGGCTGGTGGGACACACACACACACACACACACACACACCTATGCATAAATACACAAAGGTGTGTGTGTGTTGCCCCGGAGGCAGAGACACAAAGAGGCTCTGAGTCTTTTCACTCAACTGAAACCTGGTCCTCCTCAGGACCACGCCCTGCACACACACACACACACACGCACACACACACACACATTAACACACACACACATTAACACACACACACACGCACGCACACACACACACACACATTAACACGCACGCACACACACACACACACATTAACACACACACACACACACACACACACATTAACACACACATGCAGGATGGAGACAGCTTTCTTTCATTTCTTCTTCTCTTGTTTAAAGTCTTCATCGTTCAGTTAGGGTTAGTCTCTCTGATGGACTCTGTGTGTCTCTCTGATGGACTCTGTGTGTCTCTGATGGACTCTGTCTCTCTGATGGACTCTGTGTGTCTCTCTGATGGACTCTGTGTGTCTCTCTGATGGACTCTCTGTCTCTCTGATGTAACTTTATTGTGGCGGTCTGCTCAGCACAGATTAGACAGCAGGGTGTTCTGGGTAATGTAGTTTGACGGTCTGTTCTGAACCTGATCAGCTGATTTTGGGTCCACAGAGGAAACAGAAGAATGCTCAGCCCCTGCAGAGCGACTTCCTGCTTCCTCTCCAGACAGGAAGTGAAGGGTACAGTGGTGTTGTTTCAGCGACGCAGATAAGTGTGTGTGTGTGTGTGTGTGTGTGTGTGTGTGTGTCTCAGTAACACATTAACTGCTTTATCTCGAGCAGCCCTTTGCTCTCGGCATGTCAAAGATGCTGTAAACACACACACACACACACACACACACACACACACACACAGCTACAGAGCCAAAATGGCGTCCAGTGAGGACGAGGAGTGTCCCAGTGTTGAACAGTCAGCTGACCGTGATGTTACGTTCACGTTACGTTCTCCGGGGTCTGTACAGTCTGTGGGTGAGGCGTGAGCGATGAAGTCAAACTGGTTTGAACTGGAAAAAGTTGGTCTCCTCGGCAACAACAGCTGTTTAAATTACTCACACACACACACACACACTCTCACACACACACACACACACACACACACACACACTCACACACACACACACAGCTGTCCAGTGTGTGATGGGAGGGTTGCAGGCAGCGAGCGCTCTGATTGGCCGAACATGTGGCCTTGTACTTCAGCCTGTATCAGAGAGAGAGGAGGGAGGGAGAGAAGATGAGGAAGGAAGGAAAGGAGGAAGGAGAGAAAGTATCTTTGGTCAGGACTGAGCTGAACTGTATCATCTAATTACAAGTGTGTGTGTGTGTGTGTGTGTGTGTCCACATGAAGGCTGTATTCTTCTGACACACAAAGACGTCCATTGTAGTGAAAAGAGAGTTTCTCTGTTTGTCCATCTCTAAAAACTGCACTTCTTCAAATGTCCACTTGAGGACGTCACGGAGACTACGTCCAGGTTTTAGACAGTCTGCGGGGACGTCACGGAGACTACGTCCAGGTTTTAGACAGTCTGCGGGGACGTGCGGGGACGTCACGGAGACTACGTCCAGGTTTTAGACAGTCTGCGGGGACGTCACGGAGACTACGTCCAGGTTTTAGACAGTCTGTCACGGCTGCCACATTGGAGAGGTCGAGCTACATCATGGACCTGCTGCAGGCTGTAACAGAGCCACATGTTGCACTGTGGGTAATGTAGGCTGTTAGTGTGTCATTGACTTCAAGTGAAAACTCTCACAGCAGTTTGAGTGTGTGTTTGTTTGCGTCGCCTCAAGGCCTCACAGCGAGCTCAAACACGCCAAAGCCGGTTTGAGCTCTAGTCTTATTCAACACACACTCTCACACGCACACACACACACACACACACACACACACACACACACACAGAGTCATCCTGTATTTCAGGTGATGAAAGACTTGTGAGGGTTTACTTTGCATACAGAGAAAGATGGAGGAGACACACCCAGAGTCTGTTGTTGGGAGGAGGACAGTCTGTAGAGACGTCACAGAGACTACGTCCAGGTTTTAGACAGTCTGCGGGGACGTCTCAGAGACTACGTCCAGGTTTTAGACAGTCTGCGGGACCAGACATGTCCAGGCGCAGCAGTTGTAGTCAGGTGGTGTTGCAGGATAACAGCAGCCTGTTGAAGCAGAGTGTTATGGATGTGGCCAGCTGTGTGTGTGTCAGTGTGTGTGTGTGTCAGTGTGTGTGTGTCAGTGTGTATGTTTGCCTTTCTTATCCCCCACACACACATTTTATATACACACTCCCAATTGTGTTAGCAGATATGCAGGCGGTGTGTGTGCGTGCCAGCTGCGGTGTGTGTGTGTGTGTGTGTGTGTGTGTGTGTGTGTGTGTGTGTGTGTGTGTGGATTCATGGAGTATGTGAAGGGGATGAATGTGTCGCTTGTTGAGCAGAGAGACAACTGCTGGAGGATGATGGAGGGATGGAGCAGTGATGGAGTAAAGTGCTGCCAACTGTAGCTGCTGTTAGATAACGTTAGCTCAGTCTGTTAGCCGGGCTGTGAGCTCAGAGCACCGTGTTAGTGTTTGTACCACGAAGAAGAAGAAGAAGATGATTACAGGCTCGGAGGTGGTGTTGTGCCAGAACCGGAGCATCAAGCTAAGGCTGTGTGTGTCTGGTCATGTAATAAAAAGCTGTCCACAGTAATGGGATTACACTCTGGGGTCAAACATCAGCTGACTCGCACGGCGTCCTCGTGGTCAGAGTCCTCGTAACGCTCGCTGGGCGACTCGATGATGTCGGCCGTCATGACGCGGCAGTATTACTTCCTCATACGAACATGGGAAAATGAAGAGGCTGCAGAACTCTGATCAGCTGAGTGTGTGTGTGTGTGTGTGTGTGTGTGTGTGTGTGTGTGTTCCTCCTTTCTGCAGCTTTCTTCTGTAATTACAGCCACGGTGGTGGAGGTGGTGGAGGGGGGCTGTAAGTCAGAGCAGGGGGTCCCTGTCAACATGCTGAGCAGCTGTCTCACACACACACACACACACACACACACACACACACACACACTCTAACAGGTGTCGCAGACAGCCAACGACCTCTGCTCTGTGAGACGTCCATTCATTCAGACCACGCTAACAGATGCTAACCTGGACGCTGCATCACTGTGTGTGTGTGTGTGTGTGTGTGTGTGTGTGTGTGTGTGACATACGCCAAACACTTGTGCTGCAAGTGTGTTCACTGAAACAGCAGAGACACACACACACAATAATGTGTGTAGCTAGCATGGGTACAAACACTACACTACATTTCCCATCATGCTATGCGACATCAACCCCCCCCAAAAAAAAGAAAACTAAATGAACTGTATGTCTACATGAACAGAGTGTGTGTGTGTGTGTGTGTGTGTGTGTGTGTGTGTTGATGTCCTTCAGTCATCTGGCTCTTTGCCAGGGCCTCAGCTTCAACAGCCAATCAGCTGTGAGGTTACACAGAGGGTGGCGGGCAGCCGGCCAATCAGGGCAGAGTTTAGTGAGCGGAGTAAAGCTGCTCGTCCGGTCTGACTGGATTCTGACATGCCTCCTCCTCTCCTCTCCTCTCCTCTCCTCTTGCCTCCTCCTCTCCTCTCCTCTCCTCTTGCCTCCTCTCCTCCTATCTCTGACCTCCCCCTTTTCTCCTTCTTCC